>NC_089265.1:4523906-4825500 GCF_963930625.1 Muntiacus reevesi | reverse complement strand
CTCCCTCCATTCCTTTATCCTCCTAGCATCCTAAAAGAAAAAGGGAAAAATAAAAACTGTTTTCACAGGGTCAACATTTGAGACAAGTACACTTTCTCCAATTTTCCTGGGTTAAGATTAGCCTTCACATTAGCTTATTCATTAAGTTGTCACCAGAAAGAGAACAATACAGAGGAAGAAGAAAAGCAATCCCCCAACTCTGGAAATTGAAGGAAAGTGTGTACTTAAAGAGAAAGAAGAGAGTACTGACCCATTTTTATGGTTTTAGAGGAGAAAGTACAGTGATGAGGCACACTGACTTTTTGAAATGCTTGTTATGAATGAAGCGGAAAAAAAATGTCACAAGCATTTTCCAGGATAGAGCCCGAGATGCAGGGTAATTGACAGTTACAAATTAATGGTGATCTGTAAAGAGTGCCTTATTGCTGAGAAGCCATCTCTTCTTAAATGTCTCAAGTCCCTTGTACCACTCTTGAAACGTAATCATCTTCTGAATTGGACCTTCCACATCAGCCTTCCAGCCTCTCTTACAGACCTGTGCTCAGATCTGCTGATAGGCTGTTCAGTTTCTGTCTCAAAAAGCTCTGAATTAGAGACTGACATAAGAGATTTAAGATGGGTAGATTTAAAGAGATGATCAAACAAATGTAGAATTTCCAGGAAACTAGAAGTACATGTGAATTTCTAGTTATCTAGGTGAGGAAATTCTTCGCAGCCTTTTAATCTTCACTTTATGTCTTCATTGAGCTTCATTAAAAGAAAAGACCTGGGATTTCAGTATCCGAGGTCAACAGAAAAATCTCTTGCATTTTTATAGATTAGAAAATACGATAATGAAATTCTGTTTACAACAGCATCAAAACAATCAGACTTAGTGATACATTTTGTGACAGATGTGTATGACACACGCTGAAAGCTATGGGACACTGCTCAGAGCCAAAGAGGACTTAAGTGGAGGTACCTCACTGGAGAGCTGGGGAACTTACTATTGCTTAAAAATACTAGTTCAAAATGCTATATGTACCCCAGTATTCACAGCAGCATCATTTACAGGCCAAGATATGGAAGTGACCTAAATGTCCACCGATAGATGAATGGATAAAGAATATGTGGTACATATTACAATGGACTATTACTCAGCCATATAAAAGGATGAAATCTTGCCATTTGGGGAAACATGGACAGACATGGAGGGCATTATACTGAGTGAAATGAACCAGACGCAGAAGGACAAATACTGAGTGATTTAATTTATACATGGAATATAAAAGTACAGAAAACTAGCGAATATAACAAAACGAAGCAGACTCACAGTGAGAACAAACTATTCGTTTACCAGTGGGGAGAGGGAAGCTTTATAGGAGCACAGGTGTAAGTAGTACAGACTATTATGTATAAAATAAGCTGCACAGATTTGTCAACAACACAGGTAAAATAGCCATTGTTTTGTAAGTGGAGTATAACCTTTAAAATAAAAAGACTCAATTATTCCCTGATTGAAATGTAGAATCAACACAATCGCAATCAAAACACTAATAAGCTTTAAAAAACAGATGATGCATTAGATTTCTATTGCTGCTGTAACAAGTTACCCCAAACTTAAGAGCTTAAGATAACACAGTTTATCATCTCACAGTTCAAGAGGCCAGCATTCTGAGATGAATCTAACAAATTGCCACAAACTTAGTGGCTTAAAATAACACAGTCTATCATCTCATAGACCTAGAGGCCAGAAGTCTGAGATGAATCTAACCGCACTGAAATCAAGCTGCTGGCCGTGCTGCTTCTTCCTGGGGTGCCAGGGTTGGGCCCGCTGGTGCTGGGCCTAGCTCCTCTTGGCCTCCATATTCCTTGGCTTGTGCCTACATCACTCCAAGCTCTGTCCTGTAATTAAATTACCTTACCGCTTTCGTTTCTGTAGTCAAATGTCCCTCCATCTCCCTCTTAAAAATACTTGTTATTGTATTTATGGCCCACTTAGATAATCCACCATGTTTCCTCCAGTCAATCCTTAACTTGATCACATCCGTACAGTCTCTTTTGCCATATATGATAGCATTCCCAGGTTCCAGGGATTGACTTGGGTGTCTTTAAGGGCCATTCCCTGGCCTTCCAAGGAATATGTAAGCTCTTTCTAAAATTAATAGAGAAACAGAAAGAATCTAAAGCAGAAAACAACAGTATTGAAGAAGAACCAAGTTGAAAGACTTATACTACCTAGTTTTAAGACATGCTATGAAACTACAGTGATCGGCTTGGTGGTTTTGATGTATGAACAGAGAAATAGGTCTATGAAACTACAGGGAAATAACAGTTTCTTGAATTCCTCAGTGTTCCTGTAAAAATCCCCAGCCTCTTGAGCCATATAAAGTTGGAGAGTCTTTGTTCTTACTTGTAAAGTTTCATATCTATAGGAAGTAGATCTCTAGCTAATTTTTAAAAACTCCTCTTATCATACCAAAGCCAAATGGTCACACCCCTAAACAGACATGTGGATGAATTTCAAAGGTCCTAGGGTAGAGAATTATAGTCCTAGGTATTTTTTGTTGTTTAGTTGACTCTTAGCAGTCCCATGGACTGCAGCATGCCAGGCTTCCCTGTCCTTTACTATCTCCCAGACTTTGCTCAACCTCATGTCCATTGAGTCAGTGATTCTATGTAACCATCTCATCCTCTGTCTCCCCCTTCTCCTCCTGCCTTCAATCTTTCCCAGCATCAGGGTCTTTCCAGTGAGTCGGCTCTTCATATCAGGTGGCCAAAGGATTGGAGCTTCAGCTTCAGCATCAGTCCTTCCAGTGAATATTCAGGGTTGATTTCCTTTAGAATTGACTGGTTTGATCTCCTTGCAATCCAAGGGACTCTTGAGTCTTCTCCAGCACCACAGTTCAAAAGCATCAATTCTTTGGTGCTAGCCTTCTTTATGGTCCAACTCTCACATCTGTACATGACTACCTGGAAAAACCATAGCTTTGACTATACAGACCTTTGTTGGCAAAGTGATGTCTCTGTTTTTTAATATGCTCTCTAGGTTTGTCATAGCTTTCTTTCCCAGGTATTAGCATTTTGAAATAATCTAAATTTCTGTATAAGTGGTGCTGAATTTTCTGAATCCACTTAAATCAAAAGTGACTCTTTTTGCCAAAAGAAGTTGAACCCACTTTTTCTAGCTTCTTAGCCTATAAAATTTGATGATCAATCTTTTGTGTGTTTAAGATTCACTCAGAGATTCTAAACTCATCCTGTAGTAATTTGTACACAGTGGATCCAGCAAGAGCCTTGGAATCTTTTTAACAAACATGCCAAATATTTCTAATGCTGGTGGTCTAAGGACCACTTTGTGATCACAGCCAGAAAGAATGTTGATTCCTCAGTGAAAATGATGATTGAAAATACTTGGTGAAAGAGACAAACAATGTACAAATCATCACAGAGGAGAACTGCCTTCCATGGAAGTCAACACTGAGAGAAATAAAGCAGGGTGCAGAGAAGTGTTCAAAGTGGACTAAAGTATTCTTATCAGTCCTACTGATTAAAGGGCCCATGCAGAAGATTTAGTGACAACGTCACCAGTAACAGTTCTTAGTTTTATCCTTTTTGCTGAGTTTCATCCTTTTAAAGAGTAACTGCCATTTTAAGGGACCATGAGATGATGGCCCACTAGTGACAGAAACTCTGCTGTTTTCTTTCTTTCTCTTTCTCACACTTGTTGTCTATGTTTTCTTGGTGGTGGTGGTAGTTAAGTCATCTCCAATGCTTTGTGACCCCATGGACTGTAGCCCACCAGGCTCCTCTATCCATGAGTTTCTCCAGGCAAGGATACTGGAATGGGTGGCCATTTCCTTCTCCAGGGGATCTACCCACCTGGGGGTTGAACCTGAGTCTTCTGCATCGCCTGCATTGGCGTGCCACCAGGGAAGCACCTATATTTTCTTACTTAATCCCTAAAAACAGTATTGTTATATTTTATCTTCATTTTTCAGATGAGAAGAGTAAATAAATGCCAGAGCCATTTTGGCTGTTTGACTCTATTGCCTACACTATTAAACCCCATCTTATTACATATAGCACTATTTAGAGGGATAGTTTATTTTTCTACTTATGTTTTCCTCTTATTTTTAAGTTAATGTAGTTTTTAATTGAATTATAGTTGATTCATAATGTTGTGTTAGTTTCAGGTGTAGAGCAAAGTGAATCAGTTATACATATACATATATCCACTCTGTTTTAGATTCTCTTCCCTTATAGCTTATTATGAAATATTGAGTCCAGTTCCCCACGCTATTCAGTAGACCTTTGTTGTTAATCTACTTCATACACAAGAAAATGTGCATACGTCAGTCCCAAACTCCTAATTTGTCTCCTTTCCCCTTTGGTAGCAGTAAGTTTTTTTTCTATGTCTGTAGGTCTATTTCTGTATAAAAGTTCATTTCTGTCATTAAATTTTTTTAGCTTCCACATATAAGCAATCACATGTGATATTTGTCTTCCTCTGTCTGGCTTACTTATAAATAGGAACCTGGATGGACTTGATATTAAGGGACTATTAGAATCAAATATCTGCTACTCAAGGTGAGCATAACCAACAGGCAGCACTGTTAGGCAGGCATGAAGTGTGTTTGGCAAGTGGTATGGTTTAGAGGTGCTTCGGAAAAAGAAGGTGGGTGATGTGGTAAGAAGGTGGGTGATGTGGTAAGAAGGTGGGTGATGTGTTAAGGAGAGTGACTTGAGCCTGTGTTGTAACCAGAGATGTTTGCACTCCACGGGGTGGGGGCAGGAAGGGTCTGGGAATCCTTGAAAATGAGGCATGATGCAAAGTTTGGACAACTAGCTTGATGATGCTCTCTTGCAGAGGGTGGATTGCAAGGATCATAAATTTCAGGTGAGGTGACCCACTTGCGACAACTACATCATTTAGGAGAGGAACAACACAAGCAGGTATTCGTAGGGTATCCTGAAATTTGCAGAACCTTCCAGAAGATGTAATCCCCTGGGTCTTCATGAAAGCTTTCTCATTCCAGTTTCACATCACTGACCTCCTCAATTAGGAAAACCACTGCTATTTGTTGTTTTCACTAGATTACCTTGGACAAGGTTTTCACTTAGGTAAACAGAGTTCATGCCTGGTGATTATGTCATGGTTTTGAAGAAATTTCCTGTGTTTGGAAATGAACTGTGCACAGTTGCTTGATTCAATTAACCCTTCAGGTCATTTTAGTTTCTTTTGGAAATGCATATATATGGGTTTTCAAAAATGCTTCTTCTTAGGACTATATGAGCTTTCCCCTTTGCTCTGATCTTATAGCTAAGGTTTGAAGAATTTTATTACAAATAGAAGAAAGTTAGCAAAATACTGCTTCATCACTTCCATTTATCACTTAAAATCTTTTCAAACTCCAATCAGAGTTTGTGTAATTAGACAATTATCCATGGTAAGGTTAAAATTCTTAATCTGGTTAGTGTGATACAATTTAGTGTCCCCAAACTGTCCTGTACACTAGTAATTACAACCTGATCATTTGTTCTACTTAGGTTACTTTGGAAATGACAGGAACTTTATTTGTGGAAACTATTTGGTACATTCTCATGGTGCCATAGGCTTCCCAGGTGGCCTTAGTGGTAAAGGATCTGTCTGTTAATGCAGGAGACCTAAGAGACACGGGTTTGATCCCTGGAGAAGGGAATGACAACTCACTCCAGTATTCTTACCTGGGAAATCCCATGGACACAGGAATCTGGCAGGCTGCAGTCCATGGGATTGCAGAGACAGATAGGGCTAAGCAGCTTATTAGCACATGGTGCTATAACCAATTGTCTAATCAAATACAAATGTAAATTGTTTTATTTTCACTGAGATAAGTGAAAAATTTACTGGTTTGGCCACATATACTATTCTATCAGTTGTTTGGTCTATATGTACAGTTAACTTTTCTTCAGTGCAGTTCAGTTGCTCAGTCATGTCCGACTCTTTGTGACCCCATGGACTGCAGCACGCCAGGTCTCCCTGTCCATCACCAACTCCCAGAACTTGTTCAAACTCATGTCCATCAGTCGGTGATGCCATCCAACCATCTCATCCTCTGTTGTTCCCTTCTCCTCTTGCCTTCAATCTTTCCCAGCATCAGGGTCTTTTCCAATGAGTCGGTTCTTCACATCAGGTGTCCCAAGTATTGGAGTTTCAGCTTCAGCAATAGGCCTTCCAGTGAATATTCAGGACTGATTTCCTTTAGGATGTACTGGTTGGATCTCCTGGCAGTCCAAGGGACTCTCAAGAGTCTTCTCCAACACCACAGTTCAAAAGCATCAATTCTTCAGTGCTCAACTTTCTTTATAGTCCAACTCTCACATCCATACATGACTACTAGAAAAACCATAGCCTTGACTAGATGGACCTTTGTTGACAAAGTAATGTCTCTGCTTTTTAATATGCTGTCTAGGTTGGTCATAACTTTCCTTCCAAGGAGTAAGCGTCTTTTAATTTCATGCAGTCACCATCTGCAGTGCTTTTGGAGCCCCCCAAAATAAAGTCTGTCACTGTTGCCATTTTTTCTCCGTTTATTTGCCATGAACTGATGGGATTGAATACCATGATCTTTGTTCTTTGAATGTTGAGTTTTAAGCCAACTTTTTCACTCTCCTCTTTCACTTTCATCAAGATGCTCTTCAGTTCCTCTTCACATTGTGCCGTAAGGGTGGTGTCATCTGCATATCTGAGGTTATTGATATTTCTCCCAGCAATCTTGATTCCAGCTTGTGCTTCATCCAGTCCAGCATTTCACATGATGTACTCTGCAGATAAGTTAAATAAACAGGGTGACAATATGCAGCCTTGACAATATACTCCTTTCCTGATTTGGAACCAGTCTGTTGTTTCATGTCCAGTTCTAACTGTTGTTTCTTGACCTGCATAAAGATTTCTCAGGAGGCCAGTCAGGTGGTCTGGTATTCCCATCTCTTTAAGAATTTTCCACAGACTGTTTTGATCTACAAAGTCAAAGGCTTTCACATAATCAATAAAGCAGAAGTAGGTATTTTTCTGAAATTCTCTTGCTTTTTCTATGATCCAATGGATCTTGGCAGTTTGATCTCAGGTTCCTCTGCCTTTTCTGAATCCAGTTTGAATGTCTGGAAGTTGACAGTCACATACTGTTGAAATCTGGCTTGGAGAATTTTGAGCATTACTTTGCTAGCATGTGAGAGGAGTGAAATTGTGCAGTAGTTTGAACATTCTTTGGCATTGGAATGAAAACTGACCTTCTCTAGACCTGTGGCCAAATTTGCTGGCATATTGAGTGCAGCACTTTCACAGCATCATCTTTTAGGATTTGAAATAGCTCAGCTGGAATTCATTCACCTCCACTAGCTTTGTTCATAGTGATGCTTCCTAAGACCCACTTGACTTTGCATTCTAGGATATCTGGCTCTAGGTGAGTGATCACACCATCCTGGTTATCTGGTCATGAAGATCATTTTGTATAGTTCTTCTGTGTATTCTTGCAACCTCTTCTTAATATCTTCTGCTTCTGTTAGGGCCATACCATTTCTGTCCTGTATTGTACCCATCTTTGCATAAAATGTTCTGTTGGTACCTCTAATTTTCTTGAAGGGATCTCTAGTCTTTTGCATTCTATTGTTTTCCTCTACATCTTTGCATTGATCACTTAGGAAGTCTTTCTTAACTCTTCTTGCTATTCTTTGGAACTCTGCATCCAAATGGGTATATCTTTCCTTTTCTCCTTTTCCTTTTGCTTCTCTTCTTTTCTCAACTACTTGTAAGGCCTTCTTATCAACAGTTTTGCCTTTGTGCATTTCTTTTTTGGGGGATGGTCTTGATCACTGACTCCTATACAGTGTCATGAACTTCTACCATAGTTCTTCAGGCACTCTGTCTATCACATCTAATCCTTTGAATCTATTTGTCACTTCTACTCTATAATAATAAGAGATTTGATTTAGGTCATACCTGAACATGGAGAAGACAGTGGCAACCCACTCCAGTACTCTTGCCTGGACAGAGATCGTTCTGTTGTTTTTGAGATTGCACCCATGTACTGCATTTCAGACTCTCTTGTTGACTATGATGGCTACTCCATTTCTTCTAAGGGATTCTTGCCCACAGTAGTAGATATAATGTTCATCTGAATTAAATTCACCCATTTCAGTCCATTTTAGTTCACTGGTTTCTAAAATGTCGATGTTCACTCTTGACATCTCCTGTTTGATTCATGGATCTAACATCCCCGGTTCCTATGCAATATTGCTCTTTACAGCATCAGACTTTACTTCCATCACCAGTCACATTACAACTGGGCATTGTTTCCACTTTAGCTATCTCTTCATTCTTTCTGGAGTTATTTCTCCACTCTTCTCCAGTATCGTATCGGGCACCTAATGACCTGGGGAGTTCATACTTCAGTATCATATCTTTTTGCCTTTTCGTACTGTTCATGGGGTTCTCAAGGCAAGAATACTGAAGTGATCTGACATTTCCATCTCTAGTGGACCTTGGTTTGTCAGAACTCTCCACCATGACCCATCCGTCTTGGGTGGCCCTACACAGCATGGCTCATAGTTTCATTGAGTTAGACAAGGCTGTGGTCCATTTGATCAGTATGATTAGTTTTCTGTGATAGTGGCTTTCATTCTGTCTGCCCTCTGATAAGGTAAGAGGCTTGTGGAAGCTTTCTGATGGCAGAGAGTGACTTTTCTTAGCAGAGTAAATAATTTTATAAGTACAGTATATCAAATGTAAGTAGCTCTTCAAACCTAAACTTTGAAGTACGTTTTTATTGATTACTATTGATAATTGAAGGAAAAACCTCAATAACAAAAGAATAGAAGTAGTAATTATCATTCATTGAGCCATGAATATGTGGCAGATATTAAGTTTAATCAATTGTTGTCTATAAAATCTCATTTACTCTTTATTATAATCTCTTGAGTATATATTATGCATGTAATAAACCTGAGAGTCAGAGAAGCTAAATAATGGTGTAAGAAGTTACAGAGTTTGGGTGAGAAAAGTCAGGATTGGAATGCCAGGTTGTCCAGCCCAAAGCTCAGTGTTTCTTCTTCTTATAACATTGCTCCCAAGTCACCTGGGAAATACCAGCAATGCTATTTTATTACCATAAATAGAAGCACAGGGAGTGGGGGAGGGAAGGATTGGGAGTTTGGGGATTAGCAAATGCAAATTATTGTATTCAAAATTGCCCTACTGTATAGCATAAGGAACTATATTCACTGTCTTGAGAAAACCATAATGGAAAAGAGCATGAGAAAGAATATAAGTATAAACGAGTCACTTTTCTGCATAGCAGAAATTAACACAGCATGGTAAATCCAACCATAGTTAATAATTTTTTAAAAAGAAATACAAGGACAAATTGTGGTGTAAACCTTTTTTTTTCCCCTAAGATGAATCAGCATCATGTCACAGAGAAGCTAAATATAAAGACAGAAAGCAAAAAGGACCTTTGACTCTGTCTCATCTTTAAGCCGATAATTGTCACATCGCTGTCTTTGCTCTGACATTTCTCCCAAGCCCTGGGACATCTGTCCTTCAAGTGTTTTCCAGATCCTGCAGCTTAAAATGTCATCAATGGACCTTATTATCTTTCCCCTCACATTTTCTTTATCACCTTTTTATGCCTTTCTGCCAGTGACTTTGAGATCTTCAAGCTACCCAGGCTTAAATACCAATGGTCCTTCTGAGCTCACTGTTTCCCTTGCACCTTAAATTTCTCTGTTTCTCAGTCCTGTTGCCTCCTCTTTCAGAATTTCCCTCAACTTTGATTTCACCATAACCACTTGAGTTCAAATTGCTTTTCTTCTTTCCTGAAGTATCTTCTTACTCTAGAGCAGCACATTGATGGTTTCACAACAGTCTTTCTGAATCACCACCTCAATTGTTTGCTACTCCCCCACTCTACAACCATCAGTGGCTCCCCACTGCCTATATTACAGGGCTGTAAGATACACTGCAGGATTCCAAGTTACAAGTGAACTTCCTGGTTGCATGGGACCTACTTACAGTTAAAAAAAAGATTTCCCTGAAATTCAAATTTAACTGGGTATCCTGTGTTTTCATTAGCTATTTCCAGCAACCCTATTATATCATTAACTATAAACTCTTTAGTCGGCTGTCCAGTAAATGAGCCCGACTAATGGCTCCAGTTTTATCCATCACTTCTGTCCTTCTTGGAGTCTGTCCTCTAGTCAGGTGATAGTATTGACTGGCCCCATGCACGAGTCACCCTACGCTGCAGGCTCAATGTGTGTGCCAAGTTGTTTCAGTTGTAACAGACTCTTTGTGACCCCAGGGATTGTAGCCCGCCAGCCTCCTCTGTCCATGAGATTCTCCAGGCAAGAATACTGGAGTGGGTTGCCGTTTCCTCACCCAGGGAATCTTCCCAACCCAGGGATTGAATCTGTGTCTCCTGCATTGGGCAGGTGGATTCTTTAACACTAGTTCCACCTGGGAAGCCCAGGCTGAATGTGTCTCTCCCCTAATTTGTATGCTGAAATCCAACCCTGTGATATTTGGAAATGGGGCCTTTGGGAGGGGATGAGGTCATGAGGGTGGAGGCCTTGTGAATAAGATTTGTGCCCTTATTAAAGAGACTCAATCTCCCGCACCCCCTCTTCCACGTGAGGACACAGTGGCAAGACAACTATCTGTGAACTAGGAAGCAGGCTCTCACCAGAGATGGAATCTGCTGTCATCTTGATCTGGACTCCCAGCCCCCAGAACTGTGAGAGAGAAATGTCTACTGTTTAAGCTTTCCAGTCTATCCCAGGGTGGGAATTGACATGTATCCATCGTTGATACTACATGTAAAATAGGTAACTAATGAGAACCTACTGCATAGCACAGGGAGCTCTACTCAATGCTCTGTGGTGACCTAGATGGGGAGGAAATGTTAAAAAGGAGGGGATATATGTATACATATGGGGCTTCCCAGATGGCACTAGTGGGAAAGAACCTGCCTGCCAATGAAGGAGATGTAGGTGATGCAGGTTCAATCCCTGCATCAGGAAGAGCCCCAGGAGGAGTGCATGGCAATCCAATCCAGTATTTTTGCCTGGAGAACCCCATGGACAGAGGAGCCTGGTGGGCTACAGTCCATAGAGTTAGACACCCATGCATGCACACATGTACACACATAGCAGATTCACTCTGCTCTACAGTAGAAACGAATAACACAACATTGTAAAGCAACTATACCCCAGTTTGAAGAAAATGGCTCTCAGTCTAGGGTACTTTTTGTCATAGCAGCCTGAACAGACTAAGACATCTACCCTGTGCTTTTGTGGAACTCATGGCCCAGAAAAGATGCTGCCCCTTAAAGGAGTCTGTGGTTCCTCCAAAAACTCCATGGCTCTTAATGAATATTTTTCTTACCCTCCTTATTCCATCCCAGTGTGCATGCCCATAACTGTCTGTCTCTTCCTCCCAGTTAGTTGTGAGTTCCCTTAGAACAGTGCACACCTCTCTCTTACATGCTTCCAACTCTAATATTGTGCTTTGTACATATTAAACACCATTGATTGAATGAGTAAATATTAGGAAAGACCTTTAACTCCAAAAATGAATTTATGCTTTTTAATAATTCCCCTTTACTTTTGTTTCTAAATTTTTATTGGAATATAGTTGATTTGCAACGTTGTGTTTCAGGTACACAGCAAAGTGATTCAGTTATTTGCTGTTTAGCTGCTGAGTCATGTCCAACTCTTTGTGACCCCATGGACTATAATCTGCCAGGCTCCTCTGTCTATGAGATTTCCCAGGCAAGAATACTGGACTAGGTTGCCATTTTCTTCTGCAAGGACTCTTCAGTTATATATGTTCATTTTTATTTTCTTGTTTTTCAGAATCTTTTCTTACACAGGTTATCACAGATCAAGTAGAGTTCCCTATGTTATACGGTAGTTCCTTCCTGGTTATCTATCTTATATATAGTGGTGTGTGTGTGTGTGTGTGTGTGTGTGTGTGTATGTGCGTGCATGCTAAGTGGCTTCAGTCATGTCCAATTCTTTGCAACTGAGACAGTCAGTTCCTAGGCAGGTTGATAAGAAGTCTGGGGGTCCCCAAGGAGAGAGGGGTCTGCAGTTCTCTCCAGAGGGGTCTGCAGTTCTCTCCAGAGGGGTCTGCAGAGGAGGAAGAAAGGACAAACTTTCCCCCCTCTACATCCCTTAGGATTATATAACAATGATGTATCCTGCCTGAGGACTTAGCTTAGTGAAGTCACTCAGTTGTGTCTGACTCTTTGCCACCCCGTGGAAGGCGGCATCCCAGGCTCCACCGTCCATGGGATTTTCCAGCTGAGAATACTGGAGTGGGCTGTCATTTCCTTCTCCAGGGGATCTTCCCCACCCAGGGATCGAATCCCGGTCTCCTGCATTGCAGACAGAAGCTTTACCATCTGAGCCACCAGGGAAACTTCTGGGAAAAAAACCTTCAGGCTAATCCTGTTATCTAAAAATGTAAATTATGGGAGTGTCTAGAAAGGTTTTTACAACCTCCAGACATTCTTTTGGTTCATTGTAATAACTAATTAAAAGTATATAACTCCATTGCTAACACTAGCCAGGGGGCACTCTTTCTGCCCCCTTCTGATGCCCATGTCAGAAGCTTTTTCTATCCCCTTTATACTTTAATAAAACTTGATTGCACACAAGCTCTGAGCAATCAAGCCTCGTCTCTGGCCCCGGATTGAATTATTCTCCTCCGGAGGCCAAGAGTCCCGGCATGTTTTGTGGTCCAGCAACAACCTTTCACAGCCCTCTGGATCTTAGCCCCACCAGGCTCCTCTGCCCATGCAAGCTTTCAGGCAAGGATATTGGAGTGGATTGCCATTTCCTTCTCCAGGGCATCTTCGTGACCCAGGGATTGAACCTGCATCTCTTAACTCTCCTGCGTTGGCAGGTGGATTCTTTCCCACTAGCCTTACCTGGAAAGCCTGAGTGGTGTGTGTATATTAATCGAATTCTTTTAATTCTAAAAAGGAATTATCCTTTCTCATACAGTGAGCACCTATCTTCCAGAAAGAGAAAAAGGATGGGGACATGTGTTAAATGTGTAAATACTACTCTGCTTTATTGATACTTTGCATTCCATTAAAATAATTCATTTCTTGGGTATTCTCAAGAAATAAACATAGAATTTATTTCCTCTGTTTTTTTATGGGAATGCTGTGTGTCTCATTTTCTAGAACTTTAAACTACTTGAGATAAGTTAGCAATCATTTTGAGACACCAGATTTTTTATTAATTAACAAAGAAAGAGGATACATGGCCACAGAGTATTTGATATGTAAGGTTATGTGGCCAAATTATGAGGAGGGAACACAGCCCCACCCATCAATAAAAAATTGTATTATAGGTTTACTGAGTAAGACTCCACCCATCAGAGCAAGACCCAGATTCCCCCACAGCCAGTCTTTCCCATTAGGAAGTTTCAACAAGTCTCTTATCCTTACCCATGGAAGTCAGAAAGAATGGAAGCCACAATTACAGAAAACTAAACAAACTGATCATTTGGATAACAGCCTTGTCTAACTCAATGAAACTATGAGCCATGCCGTGTGGGGCCACCCCAGACAGACAGGTCAGAGTGGAGTGTTCTGACAAAACGGGGTCCACTGGAGAAGGGAATGGCAAATCACTTCAGTATTCTTGCGTTGAGAACCCCATGAACACTATGAAAATGTAAAAAGATAGGACACTGAAGCATGAACTCCCCAGGTCAGTAGGTGCCCAATATGCTACTGGAGAAGAGTGGAGAAATAGCTCCAGAAAGAAAGAAGAGGCTGAGCCAAAGCAAAAACAATGCCCGGTTATGGATGTGACTGGTGATGGAAGTAGTCTGATGTTGTAAAGAACAATATTGAATAGGAACCAGGAATGTTAGGTCCATGAATCAAGTTAAGCTGCTTCGGCTAAGTCGCTTCAGTCGTGTCCAACTCTGTGTGACCCCATAGACAACAGCCCACCAGGCTCTCCCACCCCTGGATTCTCCAGGCAAGAACACTGGAGTGGGTTGCCATTTCCTTCTTCAATGCATGAAAGTGAAAAGTGAAAGTGAAGTCCCTCAGTTGTGTCTGACTCTCAGCGACCCCATGGACTGCAGCCTACCAGGCTCCTCCATCCATGGGATTTTCCAGGCAAGAGTACTGGAGTGGGGTGACATTGCCTTCTCCACAAGTTAGGCTAGAAGTGGTCAAACAGGAGATGGCAAGAGTGAACATCACATTTTAGGAATCAGTGAACTAAAATGGACTGAAATGGGCGAATTTAATTCAGATGAACTTTATATCTACTACGGTGGGCAAGAAACCCTTAGAAGAAAAGGAGTAACCCTTATAGTCAACAAGAGAGTCCAAAATGCAGTACTTGGGTACAAGCTCAAAAACAACGGAATGATCTCTGTTTGTTTCCAAGGCAAACCATTCAGCATCACAGTAATCCAAGTCTATGCCCCAACCAGTAATGCTGAAGAAGCTGAAGCCGAATGGTTCTATGAAGACTTACAAGACCTTCTAGAACTAAAACCAAAAAAAGATGTCCTTTTCATCATAGGGGACTGGAATGCAAAAGTAGGAAGTCAAGAGATACTTGGAATAACAGGAAAGTTTGGCCTTGTAGTGCAAAATGAAGCAGGGCAAAGGCTAATGGAGTTTTGCCAAGAGAATCCACTGGTCATAGCAAACACACTCTTCCAACAACACAAAAGATGACTCCTACACATGGACATTGCCAGATAGTCAATACTGAAATCAGGGTGATTATATTCCTTGCAGCTGAAGATGGGAAAGCTTTATACAGTCAGCAAAAACAAGACCGGGAGCTGACTGTGGCTCAGATCATGAACTCCTTATTGCCAAATTCAGACTTAAATTGAAGAAAGTAGGGAAACCACTAGACCATTTAGGGGAATCCCTTATGATTATACAGTGAATGTAACAAATAGATTCAAAGGATTAGATCTGAGAGACAAGAGTGCCTGAAGAACTATGAATGGAGGTTTGTAACACTGCACAGGAGGCAGTGATCAAGTTCATCCCCAAGTAGAAGAAAGGCAAAAAAAGCAAAATGGTTGTCTGAGAAGGTCTTACAGATAGCTGAGAAAAAGAGAAGTGAAAGGCAAAGGAGAAAAGGAAATACTTATCCATCTGAATGCAGAGTTCCAGAGAATAGAAAGGAGAGATAAGAAAGTGTTCTGAAGTGATCAATACAAAGAAATAGAGGAAAACAATACAATGGGAAAGACTAGAGATCTTTTCAAGAAAATCAGAGATACCAAGGGAATAGTTCATGGAAAGATGGGTACAATACAGGACAGAACCTGTATGAACCTAACAGAAGCAGAAGATGTTAAGAAGAGGTTGCAAGAATACACAGAAGAACTATACAAAAATGATCTTTGTGACCCAGATAACCACGATGGTGTGATCACTCATGTAGAGCCAGACATCCTGGAGTGTGAATTCAAGTGGGCCTTAGGAAGTATCACTGTGAAAAAAGCTAGTGGAGGTGAATGAATTCCAGCTGATCTATTTCAAATCCTAAAAGATGATGCTGTGAAAGTGCTACACTCAATATGCCAGCAAATTGGGAAAACTCAGCAGTGACCACAGGACTGGAAAAGGTCAGTTTTCATTGCAATCCTAAAGAGGGGCAATGCCAAAGAATGTTCAAACTGCTGCACACTTTCACTCATCTCACACGCTAGCAAAGTAATGCTCAAAATTCTCCAAGCTAGGCTTCAACAATACATGAACCGAGAACTTGGGGAATACGTGTAACTATATGGCTGATTCATGTCAATGTATGACAAAACCCACTGAAATGTTGTGAAGTGATTGGCCTCCAACTAATAAAATAATATTAAAAAAAAAAAAAAAAAATGGCAGAGGAACCAGAGATCAACTGCCAAGATCCATTGGATCATCAAAAAAGCAAGAGCATTTCAGAAAAACATCTACTTCTGCTTCATTGACTACACTAAACCCTTTAACTGTGTGGATCACAACAAGTTGTGGGAAATTCTTAAAGAGTTGGGATTACCAAACTGTCTCACCTGCCTCCTGAGAAATCTGTATGCGGGTCAATAAACAACAGTTAGAACTGGACGTGGAACAATGGACTGCTTCCAAATTGGGAAAGGAGTACGTTAAGGCTGTATATTGTCACCCTCCTTATTTAACTTATATGCAGAGTACATCATGTGAAATGCCGGGCTGTTTATATCATAAGCTGGAATCAAGATTGCAGGGAGAAATATCAATTACCTCAGTTATGCAGATGACACCACCCTTATGGCAGAAAGCGAAGAGGAACTAGTGAGCGTCTTGATGAAAGTGAAAGAGGGGAGAGAAAAAGCTGGCTTGAAACTCAACATTCAGAAAACTAAGATCATGGCATCTGGTCCCATCACTTCATGGAAAATAGTGGGGAAACAATGGAAACAGTGAAAGACTTCATTTTCTTGGGCTCCAAAATCACTGTGGATGGTGAATGCAGCCATGAAGTTAAAAGACGCTTGCCACTTGGAAGAAAAGCTATGACCAACCTATGTATGTGTATATGTTTGTCACTTAGTCATGTCTGACTCTGTGACTACATGGACTGTAGCCCGCCAGGCTCCTCTGTCCAAGGGATTTTTCAGGTAAGAATACTAGAGTGGATTGCCATTTCCTTCTCCAGGGGATCTTCCTGACCCAGGGATTGAACCTGGGTCACCTGCACTACAGGCAGACTCTTTACCATCTGAGCAAACAGAAAAGCTCAACCTATACAGCATATTAAAATGCAGAGACATTATTTACCGACAAAGTTCCATGTAGTCAAAGTAATGGTTTTCTCAGTAGTCATGTATGATTGTGAGATTTGGGCCATAAAGAAGGCTGAGTTTCAAAGAATTGATTCTTTTTAACTGTGGTGCTAGAGAAGACTCTTGAGAATCCCTTGGACAGCAAGGAGATCAAACCAGTCAATCCTAAAGGAAAAAAGTCCTGAATATTCATTGGAAGGAGTGATGCAGAAGCTGAAGCTCCAATCCTTTGGCCACCTGATGCAAACAACTGACTCACTGGAAAAAATCCTCATGCTGGGAAAGATTGAAGGCAGGAGAAGAAGGGGACGGCAGAAGATGAGATGGTTGGATGGCATCACCAACTCAATGGACATGAATTTGAGCAAGCTCTGGGAGTTGGTGATGGTCAGGGAAGCCTGGCTTGCTGCAGTTCAGAGGCTTGCAAAGAATCATACACAACTGAGTGACTGCAAAGTGCTGAACTGAAGGTTAAGTGGGAGTGGGGGCAGTGGAGGGAGATGCGTGGCTGGAAGTTTGAGAACCCACTTGCAAGAAGAGCTGAGAGCTGAATGTTGTGGACATAGGTTTTCATTTTTGCAAAGCTTGCCTTTTTTAACCCCTTCCTCTGCACCTGGGTCTATCAAACAGAGATGTATTATGAAAGCATCTGGCCTCGTTGATAGATTTTTATTCTTTTTCCATCAGTTTATATTGAATATTCTGTTAAGTGTCAGGCCCATTACATTTCGTTCCAAGAGATAACTGGCATCATTTTTGGTTGTTTACCATCTTATATAAATAAAATAAGTTGAAAGAGAGCCTAGTTTCACTCTTAGTGGGCATGTTTTAAGTGGCTTCAAGATTCTTTAGTTCTGATTTATTTACTTTGTTTCAAGAACATATATGCCATCTGTAAGGTGTTGCAAAAGCGATGCCTGAGAACACAGTTCTAGATTCTCTCAGTCTCATCAGTATGTAAATTATTAAGCAGAATATAAATGCCCGCCAGGCAAAATAGTCAGAATGACATTCCCACCACTACATATGGATGAAGCCTTGGCAGATAAATCCATTCTTCAAATATACTCTTTTACTGCATTATTTGTGGACTGGGGAAATGCAGGTTGAATCCTGCAGTCATTCTTGGCCTTATTCTTTCTTAGTGGGGTCTGTGAGCTATAAACTGATCCTTGGATGGAAAGCATTTATCCTTTCCTTGACAGCTAAATTGTTACTCTAGACCAGCAGCAGTTGCATTTAAAGAAATCTTTCTCTGAGCCTTTAGCAGCTGTAGAAGTTGAAGGTTTTTTGCTCTGTCTGTCTTTATGTATCTAGAAGGCTTCCCAGGTGAAACAGTAGTAAAGATTTCACCTGCCTGTGCAGGAAATGCAAGAGTTGCAGGTTTGATCCCTGGGTCAGGAAGATCCCCTGAAGAAGGAAATAGCCACCCACTCCAGTATTCTTGCCTGGGAAATCCCATGGACAGTGGAGCCTGGCAAAGAGTTGGACATAACTGAAGTGACTTAGCTAGCACGCCCACATGTGTACATCTAGAAAAGTATTTAATATGCTTCTACAAGGGCCTTTTTAATTAGAACCTCATCTTGGAATTTTGAAGGCATTTTGCATTATCTGAACAATTAAACAAATATTCTCAGTCCTATTTTGTTCAAATTCTTCTTCCCTCAAATCGCCTTTTCTTTTTTCATTTTGTTAGAGCTATTGAAAGCATCCATAGAGACAGAAAAACTTAAGCAGATTTAATGTAAAATACAAACTTTTTCAGGGAGCCACAAAAAGGAAACAGGACTTTTCTTTTTTTTTAAAGAACACAGACATGGAATGCATAAAATACCTTAAATAGCTCAAATATGGTTTTCAGGGCTGGGGAGATTTTCTATAAAATATCCAAACATTTCACCGGGAATGAGTACTTTCTTTTACCTAAAACCTGAGAATTCTCTTACAGCCACTGTACATATTAAAATAAGCTGAGGCAGTGAAAAAAAAAATATGCTCAAGCTGAAAAAACATTGAATAAACCGAGAAAGACACAGATGGGCAGGGGTGAGGCCCCAGGGGCAGGCAAAGGAAATGTTTTCCTTTTCTGCTTTTTCAAGTCCTCTGCCCTTCCATCTGCCTCCAGATTTTAACAACCCCTTCTAGTCCTTCATTCTCTCCATCTGTATCTGCTGTCTTGTCATGTTTAATCACTGCTCGTTAATACTTCCCTGAGTGCTTTTCCTTTCTTTTCCCTCTGAGGTTACCACTGAAACAAGACTTTACAGTTATCCTCTGAAATATAGTGCCCTTTTTCTTTTCTACAAAGTTATTTTTTTATTGAAGGATAGCTTTGCAGTGTCACATTGGTCACTGCTGTGCAACACGGGGAATTGGCTGTATGTGCACAAATATCCAGCTATTTCTCACACTTTGCTTTTGTTTGGGGGAGCAGGCACGCATTTGTTGGGCAAGTCTGAGTCTAGTCCAAAGATCATCCTCATGGTCTTTACTTGAGGTGTCTTGGGTAAGCCTGGAGAGATGTCTAGAGGCTCCCCACCTTCTCTGTGGAGGTGTGTGGGGGAAGACAGAGCGGGCAAAATGGAAACGTCTACTGATCAGCAGATAAGTGTGAATGCAAAGCTGTCAACACCCAACTCACCCAAAGGCTATTTCAGAACTACGTAAAGTTTTATCATCCACTTGTTTTTCTGGTGCTAGTTTGCTGGTGTCGCTTTGCTGACAAAAGTCTGTATAGTCAAAGCTATGGTTTTTCTAGTTGTCACGTATGGATATGAGAGTTGGACCATAAAGAAGGCTGAGCACCGAAGAATTGATGTTTTTGAACCGTGGTGTTGAAGAAGACTCTTGAGTGTCCATTGGACTGCAAAGAGATCAAACCAGTCAAGCCTAAAGGAGATCAACCCTGAATATTCATTGGAAGGACTGATGCTGAAGATGAAGCTTCAATACTTCTTTTTTTTTTTTCATTTATTTTTATTAGTTGGAGGCTAATTACTTTACAATATTGTAGTGGTTTTTCCCATACACTGATGAAGCTTCAATACTTTGGTCACCTGATGCGAAGAACTGACTCATTGGAAAAGACCCTGATGCTGGGAAGGATTGAGGGCAGTAGGAGAAGTGAGCAACAGAAGATGGGATGGTTTGAGGACATCACCAACTCAATGGACATGAGTTTGAGCAAGCTCTGGGAGATAGTGGAGGACAGAAGAGCCTGGTATGCTTCAGTCCATGGGATCACAAAAAGTCAGAAGCGACTTAGTGACTGAACATCAACAACAAACTGCATCCATATCCCTGATTAACTGTGATTAAATCACCAGATATATTCAGAAATATAGCCACTATGGAGAACAGTATGGATGTTCCTTAAAAAACTAAAACTAGGTTTACGATATGACCCAGCAATCTCACTACTGGATGAGAGACCACCATAATTTAAAAAGACAGAAGTGTCCAGTGTTCATTGCAGCGCTGTTTATAGTAGCCAGGATGCGGAGGCGACCTAGGTGTCCACTGGCAGGTGAATGGATGTGTAAGTTGTAGTACATATACACAATGGAATATTACTCAACCATATAAAGGATGAAATTGGGTCATCTGCAGAGATGTGTATGGACCTAGAGTGTACCATAGAGAGTGAAATAAGTCAGAGAAAAACAAATACCATGCATTAATGCACACACATGGAATCTAGAGAAATGGTACAGATGAACCTAGTTCCATGGCAGGAATAGAGATGAAGACATAGAAAATGGATGTGTGGAGGTCTGTGGAAGGAGAGGGTGGGATGAATAGGGAGAGTAACATTGACATATATGTACATGCACACAGACACACACACAGACGTGTGTAAAATAGACAGCTAGTGGGAATCTGCTGCATAGAACAGGGAGCTCAGCTTGGCACTCTCTGATGATGTAGAGCGGTGGGATGGGAGGGGGAAGGAGGGATGCTTAAGAGAGAGAGGTTGGCTGATTCACTTTGCGGTACAGCAGAAACTAACATAACATTGTAAAGCAATTATACTCCAATAAAGTGAAAAAAGTTATTTTAAATTAAAAAAAAATCTCTACATAGAGGGAATTTTCATAATCTGAATCAACCCAAAAGAGCTAATAATGTGGCATGTAGGAGCGGGACAAGCATGAAGCAGATAAGAAAGGTGAGGAAGTGGGCTGAGAATGTTCCAGTGGAAATCTTGTTTCAAATCACCATTAAAAAGAAGTTTAACCCAGTCATTTTTCTTTGGCATGGTTATTATTATTATGTCTTTGTTCTCCCTTTGCTGGCAATTACTGAACAGCTTTTTGAATAAAGGCTAAATGAAATGGCACGAGGCCAGTTTCATTAGCGGAGGAACACTTATACAGAGCAGGCCCCTGAGAGCTGACGGTTCGAATCAGTGAGTGCCCTGGACTGGCCTTTTCTCTCATGTGTTTCTGCGCCCGAATGAGTGGAAGCGCCACTGACTCAAATCAGCTTTTCTGGGCTATTAAAAAGCAAACCTACAAAATAGGAATGCTTCAGTTTTGCTCTTCAGTATAGGAATTAGATTTTTTGCATGTATGCTAGTCCACTGAGGCAAATCTCCTTCAGTCCATTCCTGAACCAACACCACACTCTTTTTTTTTTTTTTTTTAAATTTTTTATTTTTCAGTGGGTTTTGTCATACATTGATATGAATAAGCCATAGAGTTACACGAATTCCCCATCCTGGTCCCCCATCCCACCTCCCTCTCCACCCGATTCCTCTGGGTCTTCCCAGCCCAACAGGCCCGAACACACCACACTCTTTTAATTCCTATTATTCTATAAGAACATTGTGATACCAGAGCAAGTTCTTGTTTTTGATTGTGATTCAATTCACACACCATCAAATCCACCTTTTAAAAGCATACTGTTATGGGTGTTAATACATTCACAAGGTTGTAGCGTCATCACATGTAATTCCAAAACATTTTCATCATCCACATGGGAAGTGACTGCTAATGCCTCACACCCATTGACAGTCACTTCCCATTACAGGAAAAGGTCAGTTTTCATTACAAACCCAAAGAAAGGCAATGCCAAAAAATGTTCAAACTGCTGCACAATTGCACTCATCTCAAATGCTAGCAAATTAATGCTCAAAATTATCCAAGCTAGTCTTCAAAAGTATGTGAACCAAGAACTTACAGATGTTCAAGCTGGATTTAGAAAAGGCAGAGGAACCAGAGATCAAATTGTCGATATCTGTTGACTGATCGAAAAACCAAGACAATTCCAGAAAAATATCTACTTCTGTTTCATTGACTACGTTAAAACCTTTGACTGCTTTGATTGTGTGGATCACAACAACCTGTAGAAAATTCTTCAAGCGATGGGAATACCAGACCGACCACCTTACCTGCCTCCTGAGAAACCTGTATGCAGGTCAAGAAGCAATAGCTAGAATCGGACATGGACCAACAGACTGGTTCCAAATTGGGAAAGGAGTATGTCAAGGCTGTATATTGTCACCCTGCTTATTTAACTTCTATGCAGAGCACATCATGAGAAATGTTGGGCTGGAGGAATCACAAGCTGGAATCAAGACTGCCAGGAGAAATACTAATAACCTCAGATATGCAGATGACACCACCCTTATGGCAAAAAGCGGAGAAGAATTAAGAGCCTCTTGATGAAAGTGAAATAGGAAAGTGAAAAAGTTGGCTTAAAAATCAGCATTCAGAAAACTAAGATCATGGCATCTGGTCCCATCACTTCATGGCAAATAGATGGGGAAAGAGTGGCTGACTTTATTTTTTTGGGCTCCAAAATTACTGTGGATGGTGATTGCAGCCATGATATTAAAAGATGCGTACTCTTTGGAAGGAAAGTTGTGGCCAACCTAGATAGCATATTAAACAGCAGAGATGTTACTTTTTCAACAAAGGTCCGTCTAGTCAAGGCTATGGTTTTTCCAGTAGTCATGTATGGATGTGAGAGTTGGACTATAAAGAATGTTGAGCGGTGAAGAATTGATGCTTTTGAACTGTGGTGTTGGAGAAGACTCTTGAGAGTCCTTTGGACTGCAAGGAGATCCAACTAGTCCATCCTAAAGGAAATCAGTCCTGGCTGTTCATTGGAAGGACTGATGTTGAAGCTGAAACTCCAATATTTTGGCCACTGATGCGAAGAGCTGACTCATTTGAAAAGACCCTGATGTTGGGAAAGATTGAAGGCAGGAGGAAAAGGGGACGACCGAGGATGAGATGGTTGGATAGCATCATCAACTCTATGGACATGGGTTTGGGTGGACTCCGGGAGTTGGTGATGGACAGGGAGGCATGGCATGCTGTGGTTCATGGGGTCGCAGAGTTGGATACGACTGAGCTACTGAACTGTGTGAGACAGCATATTTAAAAGCAGAGACATTACTTTGCCGACAAGTGTCCGTCTAGTAAAAGCTATGGTTTTTCCACAGTAGTCATTTATGGATATGAGAATCAGACCATAAAGCAGGCTGAGCACTGAATAGTTGATGTGTTTGAACTGTGGTGTTGAAGACTCTTGAGAGTCCCTTGGCCTGCAAGGAGATCAAGCCAGTCAATCCTAAAGGAAATCAGTCCTGAAAATACATGGGAAGGACTGGTGCTGAAGCTGAAGCTCTAATACTTTGGTCACTGATGCAAAGCGCTGATTCATTGGAAAAGACCCTGATGCTGGGAAAGATTGAAGACAAAAGGAGAAGGGGCCAACAGAGACTAAGGTGGTTGGATGGCATCACTGACTCAATGGACTCAATGGACATGAGTTTGAGCAAGCTCCGGGAAATGGTAGAAGCCTGGGAAGCCTGGCATGCTGAAGTCCATGGGGTTGCAATGAGTTGGACAGGACTGAGACTAACAACCCATTACTCCCCACCCCCATCCCACTCCACTCCACTAACCACTAAACTACCTCCTGTTTCTATGAATTTGCCTATCCTGTTCATTTCATGTAAGTGAAATTGAACACAATGTGGCCTTTTGTGTCTGGCTTCTTTTGCTTAGCATAAGTTTTCAAGGTCCATTCATGTTCTAGCATTGAAGAAAGTATTAGCGCTTTTTATTGCTGCATAAAATGACATTGTATTGTCAATTGCTCAGTTGTGTCTGACTGTTTGCAACCCCATGGACTGTAGCCTACCAGGGCCCTCTGTCCATTGGATTTCCCAGGCAAGAATAATGCAGTGGGTTGGCATTTCCTCCTCCAGACTGGAATATAGGTTTTAAAGAAATTATATAAATTACTCAGGTTTCACAGGTGGTGGTAAAGAAACCTGCAGGAGACGTGTGTTTGATATGTGGGTCAGGAAGATCCCCTGAAGACAGAAATGGCAACCTACTCCAGTATTCTTGCCTGGAGAATTCCTTGAACAGAGGAGCCTGGCAGGCTCTAGTCCATAGAGTTTCAAAGAGTCAGACACTACTGAAGCAACTTAGCAGGCACACACATAGAAATTACTCAAGGGCTGGGAGGATTTCTTTTACTTAGAAAGGTAGAGGAGATCAATGACTGTTTCCCCGTGTTGATCTGGCAGAGCTGACAGCTTATGTTCATGAGCTTGCTTTAACGATATCTCACTTTACACCTGACACTGTCAGCTTGATCAGACTGAAGACCCCAGGTGTTTTCTGAGAAGTGGGAACAGTGGAAGATCATATAGACATCTAACCATCCTTGAAAACAGTATTGTCTTTTCTCCATTTGTTTATCCCAAATAACACACAGTCTTCAATTTTATGAATGCTGATTTTGAGTAGAACACTGACCATGCTCAATTTAAAAATGGTTCCCGAATGGTGTTTTACAATAAAATTCTCCTCCTGCCTGTGAAAGCGAATGTATAGAGTCGAAGTACAACCCCACCATGAAGCTTCCTTTGATTCAGAGTTGACTGAGCAACTAGCACTTTCACTTTGTGTTTGATCCCTGTGTTGGGAAGATCTCCTGGAGAAGGGAATGACAACCCACTCCAATATTCTTGCCTGGATAATTCCATGAACAGAGGAGCCTGGCAGGCTACAGTCCTTGGGGTCGCAAAGAGTCGGACATGATTGAGCGACTAACACTTTCACTTTTCAAGGCTGACAGGGTAATTTCTGAGATTTGATGAGACATCTAGCTATAGATTCACTCAGGTTCTCTTTTCTGAGAAGCAGGCAGGTGTATGTGGGAATAGCTTGTGACCCAAGAATTTTACCTTGAGGTTTGTTCTGGGGGAAACTCTCCCATGTCCACACAAGAACACACATTCAAGGGTTCCTGTAGCAGTCCTGTGTATATGAATGAACAGCCCTTATAAAGACTAGGAGCCAGTGAATTTGGGTCCAGGACCTTCCTACAGGTGGATTGAGGGATTCCAGCTTCCATAACTGGTCCTTTCTCCTCACCATCCTCCAAGTTGATACAAGAAGAGGCTTGAGAGGTGAGATAGACTTCACACTATTCAGAGAGCAGAAGACGTGTAAAGAGAAGCTATCCATTTTCTCTGTGAGAGCCCGAGAGAAACTCACTCCCACAGTATATGGTGCCCAAGAGAGGATCCGGCATTGCCCATCAGAGCTGGATGTGCCTGGTGAGTTCTTTAGAAGAGACAGCCCAGTGGGGCCCGTGACTCTGAGAAGAAGCCCAGATATCCCCCCTCCACGTGCCTGGGGGAGGAGACCTTGATGGTGAATGGGATTGTTGACCACAGTCTTTCCTGGGTGACAAGAGACACAACTGCTGTAGAAAGCCATCTGCCAACCAGCTTCACATCAGTGAGAATATGTGGTGGATCTTCCATGGAACCATTATGCCCTGAGGAGCCCAACCATTTATATGGATACAAAAAGCCGTATAAAGCCAACGTGGTGTGTTCCTTCCTGCGTGAAGAATTTCTCGGCTTCCGTTTCATTGTCCAGAACAGTCACTTAGCCAGGCCTCCCCTGAAGTGGTCAGGGGTCTCATCCTCCACGCACCCCGCAGGACAGAGCTGCTAGTGACACGGGTCATTTCTGGCACAGCTCTCGTATTTACCTGCACAGAAGTGTCTCTATTAATCTAGGCTGGTGGGATGGCCCAGGGATATTCTGCTTTTACTCTCTGCACCATTCCTCTTCCTGTGGCTATGGGACAAGAAGATCAATGGGGGAACAGGTGAAGGTCAATGGCTCCGTTACTGACACTTGATTTTACGGGAAAGAGTTGAGCCTCCCTGATTGACTGGCTATAGGTATATGTGAAAATGAAAGTGTTAGTCAGTTGTGACAGATTATTTGTGTCCGTGGGATTCTCCAGGTAAGAACAGTGGAGTTGGTAGCCGTATCCATCAGTGAAGGAATGGTTTTTTAGAATGTATAAAGCAATGCATTTTGATGGATAGGAACATGAATAGTTCTCGACTGTGATGTTGAGTGAAAAAAAAGAAAAAAACTTGCTGTATAGTAAATGCAGTGTAACAATGTTCATGTAAAATTTAAACACATTCTATAACTCTCTGCTATATTTTTCATGGGTCTATAGGTGTATGTGTGTATAAACACAAGGATAGACCAGAAGTGCATACACTGTACTTCTGTGGTACTGGTAAACTCTTGAGAGGGAAGGAAATAAACAGAAGTTGTGAATGAGAGGGGCTCAAAGGGTGTTTCAACTTTGTGTGTTGTTTGTTTGTTTGTTCATCTAAAAATGTCTGTGTATATGCAACCATAATAAGGAATGAAACTGGGTCATTTCTAATCATGTGGATGAACCCAGAGTCTGTCATACATGGTGAAGTAAGTCAGAAAGAGAATAACAGATATTGTATAGTAACACATATATGTGGAATCTAGAAAAATGGTATAGGTGAGCCTATTTGCAGGGCAGGGATAAAGACACACAGACATAGAGAATGGATTTGTGGACATGAGAGGGGAAGGGAGGGTAGGACAAACAGAGAGAGGAGGATTAACGTACACACCATCGTGTATAAAATAGACAGCTAGTGGGAAGCTGCTGTATACCACAGGGAGCTCAGCTCACCCAGAGAGGTGGGAGGGAGACTCGGGAGGCAGGGAAGACATATGACTGACCCACTTCACTGTGCACCAGAAACTGACACAACATTTTAAAGCAATTACACTCCAGTAAAAGCAAACCTACACAAGCGTGACATGATCTTTGTCACTGTCAGCGGCCACAATGGTAGGAGCATGTGCATTTGTCCTAATTATGCTCTGACACATTTTCTATTTTTACAACTTATCAAAAATTATATAAAACACAATGAAAAGATGACAAAAAATATGAAGAACATACTGCCTCAACACTTAGTTTCAGAGTGAGGAGGCAGATCACTTGTGTGTGTTCGGTTTGTGTGGGAAACATCTCCAGAATTAACATTTATGGAATGTTTATTATATGCTTTGTGACATGTCACCTGATATTTTCTAAGGAGTTCATGGATGTCCTGATTTGCATGTCGTTTGCATCATTCTAAGCGATTATGTTGAATTCAGCTAATGTTTCTACGTGGTAGGTGAATGGAGCTGAGAGGTTGGTGTTGGATAGTTCAGGATATGAGTTTAGTGCTTCCCAGTTGTGTGACTTCAGGTGATTCTCAGAACTTCTTTGAGCCCCTGTTCCTCGGCAGTAAAATGGGGACAGTCCCATCAGTCTTACCTCTCAAGGCTGTTGCTCAACCATAGCACCCACTTGGGAACAGTTTAAAATCTGGGCAACTTCTTAATACATTAGCTTCTGCATGTAAATTTTATTAAAGCCTAGAATGTTCAGGGAAGGAGCAGGGACATGAATATTATATTCCAGAGTACAAAGTGCTTGTACAACCTCAAGGTCAAGGAGAATGATAACTTCTCTTCTTAGTGTGAAAACCAGCCTACAAAACTGTGCATTAGCTCCTACACAAGACAGAGTGCCAACACCCAATAAACAACAAAGGCTGGATCCATAGATGCACTAAAATTAATGCTTATACGTTTTTTATGTGGTTGGGGTCAAGGGGCTTCCCTGATGGCTCAGATGGTAAAGAATCTACCTGTGATGCGGGAGACCCAGGTTCCATCCCTGGGTCAGGAAGATCCCCTGGAGAAGGGAATGGCAATCCACCCCAGTATTTTTGCCCTGAGAATCCCGTGGACAGAGGTTATAGTCCATGGAGTCACAGAGAGTCGAACATGACTGAGCAGCGACTGACACTTTCTTTTCAGTGTCAAGTAAAAGTAGATGGAAGAAAGGATGAAACTGGAACCCCTTCAAGGTTTTTGCTAAGAAAAAAGATGTAGATAATACACACATATCCCTGTACTCTAGTAATAGCTCAACAAAGGTCAATTTAATCTTTAAAAAATACTTCTGAAACACACTCCTAAAATGAAAGTTGGTCAGTTTTAATAATGTACAATAATCTGTTATATCTAGACGAGAACGCAGCTCTCAATATTTTGCCAATTCATTTTTAATGCAAATGACTTGGAAATAAAAAAGTCAACCTCATTTTAGTTCCTACAGAAAGTGTACAAATATGTCTTTCCTCTAAAGAAGGCATTTATTCTTTAAGAATTCTATAGCCTTGTCACTGACTTTTTATAATTTTCATAAAAGAAACTTGTAACTGTAGGTTCATCTTATTTCTTATACCTGCATAGAAAAATCAGCAGTGTTTCAAGTAATAGTGTTTTATGATTATTGTTTTTAATTTGCATGTTTACAGAAGCTGTAACAACTACAGCATATTAGAACTTTTAGTTGATTGTGAACTTTTAATTTCATTTCTATTCCAGTCCACTTTGTCAATGTGCCTTTCCACAGCTTTGTAAACTCTGGAATTAGCTGAACATAAAGACTTAAATCAGGTGGTAAAGAATCCGCCTCCAATTCAAGAGAAGTAAGTTTGATCCCTTGTTGGTCCTTTAATGGAGCAGAACCTGGTGGTCCGGAGTCAATGATAAGAAAGTAAGAGAGAGAAAGAGGCTGATAGCTCTTGCTGGTCCTTTAATGGACCGGAACCTGGTGGTTCTGAGAGTAAGAGAGAGAAAGAGGCTGATATCCCCTGGTTTACGCGGAAAGCCAATAGAGCCCTGTTCTTAGGGCTCGCGCTGCTGCACGTAGGCACCAGGCGCCCTCTCGAGTGGGTGAAGGCACAGCGCACCTTCTTGAGAGGGTCTTGGAAGCCCGGGCAAGAAAGTGAGCTCAGCGGGCCTCCGCGCTCCAAGGAATTAGACAGAAATAGAGAGAAAGACAGAAAGAAAGAAAGACACGGGGATCCAAGCTCTGATGGAGCAAAGGTGTTTTAATCAACATGGTATGTGCACATATACTGTCTTACAAGGTGGTTATTCTCAGCAAAGATAAAGATTAAAATTCCAGACTTACAAAACATAAGACGATCCCTATCAAAGAGAGAGTTGCAAACAATCACCTTTTACTGTATGGCTCATAAAAAGGAAGAGCGTACTTATTACCGTAATGAGAAGTGCCTGGATTCCTCAGCCCCAGGAAAGGTGTGGCTTTCCTCTTAATTCCTGAATATTCAGGAATTAATAAGGGCCAGAGGGTTCCTGACAGATCCAAAACAGCACACAGGAAGCCTCTTGTTAAATGCTTCCTGACAATCCCTGGGTTGGGAAGGTCCACTGGAGTAGGAAATGCAACCCACTCCAGTATTCTTGCCTGGACAATCCCATGGACAGAGGAGCCTGGCGGGCTACAGTCCAAGGGCCAAAGAAAGTCGGATGCAACTGAGCGCACAAAGACTTAAATCAGAAGTGCTTGCTTTGCTGACCTACCAGAGTTCTTGGAGTGTGTGACTGTGTTATTATTCTCTCTCTGTTGTTTATAAGGGAGTTTGTGGCTTAATAATTATTGATAGATAAGAAAAATAAATGCTTATACTTGGGATCTTATTAACTCTTTTGCTTTCTCGTTGGTTCCCAACAGAAAATATATGCTGTATCTCACCCTATTTAATACTTAGAAGAACAAATTAAATATCACTTAGTGGTTTAGACTAAAAAATAAGAATTTTGAGGAGAATGCAATGAAAGTGATTAATACAAGGCACAGGAAGAATATATCGCAGACAAGTAGCAGAAGATAAAGGGTACCTAGTGAGAATAGTTTATCAAAGTCAACTCAGCTTGACTGAAATGAAAGTCCCAGTGCAATCTTGGGAGACCTGCAAAAGCCAAACTAAAAATGTTGATATCTCTGGGCTTCCCTGGTGGCTCAGATGGTAAAGAATCTGCCTGAAATACTGGAGACCTTGGTTCGATCCCTGTGTCAGGAAGATCCAGTGGAGAAGGGCATGGCTACCCACTCCCGTATTCTTGCCTGGGAAACCCCATGGACAGAGGAGCCTGGGGGATCTACAGTCCATGGTGTTGTAGCGAGTCAGACATGACTTTCACTTTCATGGTAGTTTTGATCTGTTCTGTAACCCTGCAAGGATTACACTGAGGAGTGTAGGGGCTGCAAAAATGTATGCCTTTCTTGCCAATCTCTCCCCTTTCCATTAAAAGCGCTTGTAACAGTTTCACTGTTTTTGTGTTGGGGATGGGACTTCTTCAGTTTCTGTTGCCACAGTAAAATACACAATTCTGTCCTTAATTGTGCAACAGTTGGGTTCCATCAGCTAAGAAGCATAAATACAACAATCGTTAAAACCATTCATCTAGAAAAACAGGTCAGTTTTGTACTTTAGGATGGAGATGCTCTTGATTCTGGTAACATATAAATAGCCATTTGGGCACCAAGAAAAAAAGTCTATTTTATATTCTCTCATGTTTACATATGTACATATTATAAAATGAAGATTTAGAATTATTGTTAATGACTGTCAGAGTTAAAATATCCAGAATATGGAAGAAGTTTGGTATAAATTCTACATCTCTAAAATATCTCACCCAGCTCTTGACTGATCTCTCAAATTTTAGAGATTTTTACTTTAAATGTTATTTTATAACCCCCCCCTCTTTTGGTATAAAATTCAAGTGTGCTCATGTAGTAAAAGTATTTATGTATTCTGTTCAAATCTCTTCTCTCTCCCTAGTTCTGTCTCATCTGTCTCTTCTCATTGGCCTTGGAGAACTGCACATTGTCATTTCATAGGTGAGGACATCACTAGATCCTCCACGAATCTTCTTTTCTGATTTAAACACAGCTTGTTGTTTGTTTAATTATGGCTCATACTAAATCTTGCAGTATTTTTTAGTTACCTGCTCTAGACACTAAACTGCCTTAGGAAACTGATAGAGACTTTATTTTGATGGAGAATTATATGGCTGTGATTTCTTCTGTAACATACCCAGTGGTATCCAAGGATACCCAAAGAGCAATCACTGAAGACTATTTAGAATGTCCAGATAGTGATAGCACTTTTTTGTGTTTCAAATTGTGTTGCATATCAGGTGGAACAGTGTTGAACAACATAGTGAGAAATATATCAAGTCTTAAAATACTGGTTATACAGTTTAAGAATCCTAACACCTTTTTCTCAAGTGATATCATCAAAGATTTATGTGAGAAAATGTTTATCGCATAATTTTATATAATTGAAAATACTTTAGTATAACCTAAATATCCAATAATAAGGGAGTGAATGAAAGTAAAAGTATCCAATGACAAGAGAGTGAATAGACTTTCTGTATGCATGTGTAGAATCAGTGGTTAAACTTAATTTTAAATTTTGTGATCCTTGTGATTGCATTAAAATATTCATAGTAATGAAAATTATGGAATGGAGATGATTAAATTTAGTATACTTTCCTAATATTAGGAAAAAGGGTATATTCACAGAAAAAAACTTGAGGATACATGCCAAAATGTTAAAAATGTATATTTTGTGCATTAGATTACAAGTATGTATTTCCTTACATTGCTCATAAAAAGTGAAATTTTAATAAAAAATGAGCAGGAATACATAGTTTATAATCATGAAAATAATAAGAATATATTATGCAATGTATCCAAATTCTTGTAAGTTTTTCATAATGCTGAAAACAGTTAATTCACTTTTAGAAATAGTTGGGTTAAATCATTCAACATATGGAAGAAATTTTATTCATGAAGTACTGCATTAAATATTCTAAAAACATAATTGTAAAAATTATAGATAGCTTAAATAAGAAAGTAAAGAATGGTTAAACAAATTATGTTACATTCATTGTATGGACATCATCACCACGAAAAGTAATGGCTCTGGAATGATGTATATGTGTGGAATAATACTTACTTTTCAATGTGAAGTAAATTTGCAGTGCAAAATTGAATGTACAGTGCTTTCAGGAACAAACAAAGAAACTATGCTCAAATGTTAACTATGCTTTTTTAGTATGATGGATATATTTAATCACTTCTCTTTTTTCATTATATTACTTTTATAATCACATTCAGTTCTATCAAAAAGCACCATAAGCATTCAGACTTTTTGTATATCCAGATAATTAGTTGTTTATGCCATGAGACAGAAAATGATTAATATATATGTTTTTGTAGCAAACATTATTAAGCAAGCTTATCAAAACTGATATATTATTTACATCACTTACAGTAAGGTTTTTGACATGTTTTCACTTGTGGGGTTTTGGCAAGTTCCTACTTGTGGACTTCGTTTTTCTTTCTCTTTCTTTTTAAAGGTTGAATTGCTATGGCTTACTTAACATAATTACTTATTCCACTGAGGGCTACCAAACAGCCTATTAATCTAATAATGTTGGTTTTCCACGTTGAATCTTTTATTTAATGAAAGAGCTCTTGCGAGGTTATGCGAAGTATAGCATGTATGACTTTGTACCTTCCGAGTGATAGTCCGACAGAATAATTTAACCAGCTGAAGAGACACTTGTTAGCAAAATCAGTAGATGGAGCTTTCTGAACTAGAGGTCCTGGTATTCCTTGTTCCAGCTGCTTCTTATAGTTGTTAAGGAAGACTGGGAATCACGGACAGAGCACTAAATGGAGCACTGACCTTTGTGCCCCTCGGATTTGGCCAGTGGGGCCGGCTGGCCAGGGATATTCTGAATTCTGAAGATGTGGGTACAGTCTGCACAGTGTTTATGACTTCAGAAGGCTCAGGCGCATCACTCCTGCCTGTGACATCTCTTCCTAAAATTGTCATTGCCTTCCTTGTGGTTCTGGCAGGTTACAAGGATTCTAAGGAATTCCTGGCTCTGGGTTCATGTGGTTCTTTTCAGGGTCTGACACAATGACAGAAAATTTAGTGAAATCATTGCTGCTGTCTTTTTTTCTTTTTAACTTAATTTTTGAAAGTAGTGAAAGTGTTAGTCACTCAGTCGTGTCCTACTCTTTGCTACCTGTGAACCATAGCCCACCAGGCTCCTCTGTGCATGGAATTCTCCAGGCAAGAATACTGGAGTGGGTAGTCATTCCCTTCTCCAGGTGATCTCCTGCGTCTACTGCATTGCAGTGGATTCTAACCATCTGAGTCTCCAGGGAAGCCCCAATTAGTTTTTAATTGGAGGAAATTGCTTTACAATGTTGAGTTGGTTTCTGCCATACAACAACATGAATCAGTCATAAGTGTATATATATATAAAGTCAGCCCCAGGCTGGGCTCCCTGTGTTACACCGCAGCCTCACACCTTCTATGTTTACACATGGTAGTGTATATATGTCAACGCTGCCTTCTCTTTCCCCCTGCGTCCCCATGCCTTTCTCTACACATGCGTCTCCACTCCTTTGCTGAATATGTTCATCACGCCGGTTTCCTATATTCCATATAGATTGCTGCTGTCTTTAAGATCAATATCTTCTTCAGCTAGGATGTGCTGAGATTTTTTCTCCCTAGCACTATTTAAGTCCACAATTACCCACTCCCTTAATATAAGCATTTAATTTCATATACAGGATCCTCAAATAATATATGATAAGCCTCAATTCTATTTGGCCTTTGACCCAATTGCCTACACTTAAAATCACAATGGGTTTCATTTATGATTTCAGTACTACTTGAAAATCTCAACAGCTTTTGAAAAGTGAATTAGTCATGTTTTCTCACCTTCTGTTTTATTCTCTGTGAAGTACTGTGCTAATTATATTTACACTGCTTGTACATGGTTAAAAAGTAAAACCCTGGTACAAGATCAGGCTATAAAAACCCAGTATGTGACAGTGTATTACAGCCCATGGTGAGCAGACCAAGTATTCTTCATTGAGATCCTTCCTTGTTTAGGATGCTTCTAAAGAACTAGGAAGTTTAAGTTCTGTCGTCATAAGCCACAATTCCAGGGACATCCCTGGTGGCCCAGTGGTTAAGAATCTGTCCTGCAATGCAAGGGATGTGGGTTCAAACCCTGGTGGGAGAACTGAGATCCCACATGCCTCGGAGCAACTAAGCCCACATGCTTTGCAGCCTCTGCCCCGCAACGAAAAGATCTCACATGATGCAACAAAGATGCTGTGTGCCACAAATAAGACCCATAAGTAAATATTTACAAATATAAGCCACCCCTTCAGATTGCACCGCGTTATGTTTCCTTTACCACAGCCCACACAAATGATTTGTAGTGGGATGGACTCTTTCCTTAAGGACGTATATTCCTAGATACTAGATTATTCAGATAAACATTTAAGTTCTCAATTCAACTAAGGGAATTTGTCGCCAGCCAACCTATCCTAACAGAATGTCTAAAGGGAGCTCTTTTCTCTGAACAGAAAAGAAATGCTAATAGATGGGATCCTGGAGTTTCACGAAAGAAAACAGAGGAAGGAAAAAGCAAAAACATGGGTAAGTAAAATGGACTTCCCTTTCCTGAGCTTTCAAAAATATGTTTGAAAGTAAAAGAAAAAATTATGACACCAGTTACTGTGATTCTCAGTGTACGAAGAGAAAATATTTAAGACAATGAGATTACACATTGGAGGATGTAAAAGAATGTAAAATGAAGAGTTACAGGTTGCAGGAGTGAAGTAAATGGTGAGGTAGAAGCACTGTGATCGAGTCCAGGGTTGGACATGTTCATGCAGGAGTCAGTTCCTGGAGAGTCATGACAGCTGACAGGGCCTTCCAGCCACTTCTGGATGGTCATGTGATGTTATCTGAGGTGGTAGGCAGGACACCTGCCTTGTGATGTACTGAGCAGAACGGAGGTTGGATGACTTTAAAAAGAAAGAAGGGATTTCTGATTAGATGGAAGACTTCATTTGGGAACCACACACCTTAACACGTAGCATCTTGAGTGGTGACCCACATGTTTTCCTTGAAAAGAATGTATCTTTTGCAGCAAAATGTGTTTGAGGGCATGTTCCTGAGGAGCAAACTGAGATGAATACACGGGACTATTATTTCATAGCCTTCTGCATAAGCAAAACTCTGCAGATTTAAAATTCCAACTTTTGTTATGACTTTTTAAAGGTGTCAAGATGCACAAAACCAAGGAGCACTGGCTAAACCATTTTATAATGCAGACATAACTTCTGTAGACTGTTCTAAGGCTAGTGATAATCATTTACAGGTATTTGTTGGTAAAGAAAAGATCTTATTCACAAGATGACAAATATATACCAAGGAATAACCCTAAGTAAAACTAAGTAAAAAGTTTGTTGTTGTTGTTGTTGTTTTTCCAGTGAGCTGACTCATTGGGAAAGACCCTGAAGGAAGAAGGGGGTGGCAGAGAATGAGATGGTTGGATGGCATTGCCAACTCAATGGACATGAGTTTAGGCAAACTCCAAAAGATAGTAAAGCACAAGGGAGCCTGGTGAGTTCCAGTTTATGGAATCACAAAATGTTGGACATGACTGAGCGACTGAACAACAGAAAGTTTGGGGTCTACATAAATTGAAGCTCTGAAATATTGTGAGAATTATAGAAGACATGAGAAAATATATCATGTTCATGCAAGGAAAGATTGAAAAAATATTAGGATGACAGTTCTTCCCACATTGAAAGTTACAAAGTCAAGCTATATTTAATTGGGAATTGGCTGTTATAACTCAATAGAAGAGTTGAAAATTTAATTTCAAAATAAATACGCCAGACTATCTAAGTGAAAGTGTTGGTTGCTCATTTTTGTCTATTTTAAACCCCATGGACTGTAGCCCACCAGTCTCCTCTGTCCATGGGATTTTCAGGCAAGAATGGTTGCCATTTCCTTCTCTAGGGGGTCTTCCTGACCCTGGGATCAAACCTGGGGTTCCTTCATTGCAGGTGGGTCTTTACTATCTGACCCACCAGGGAAGCCCTCTGAGCCAGTAAACCTTTAAAGAGGAAGGCTTTGGGAAGAGATGTGGGATTTCACTTGCCAGCCACTTAAAATGTAATAATTTAAAACCAAAGTGACATTTTATAATTGTGAAAACCAAGTTGAATCCTTAGAAACACATTATAGTGTAAAGATATTATTAGATAGTATAATATAATAAAATACTATTACTATCATTTAATAAAAGAAGCATCATAGATACATGGGGAAAGGGATAGATATTGCAAAACATAAATATTGAGAAAATTGGGCTAGTTGGAAAAATCTGAAGCAAATAAAATCTCACCTTGCTTCATTCAACAAACTATATTTTCCATGGTTTAAATATTCTAGCTAACATTATAATTAATACAAAAATTAAAATGGCTATAAAAAAGGTTAATTAAGCAATATTGTATGTTGATGTGAACCAGGATGCTCTAAACATAAAAATAAGGAAAGTCACAAAGAAAAACAATAGTAGATAGGATCAAATATTTTTTTAAAAAATCTGTGTCCTTAGGAAAGCAGCATAAAGAATCAAAAGATTAATTAAGTGGATAAGAACTACAAAAATTAACTAATCCTATAACTAATCTAATGAGAGAACTTTTAAATAAATTAACAAAAAGCCAGTACCCTTCTAAAAGCTGAGAAAAAGGCCATTTACTACCCACACACTGTAAAAAGGGAACATATCCAATTAAAATATTAAAAAGCTCATTGAACTTGGCAAACAAGAATATGCCAATGTTTCATTTCCATACTTTGGTGACTAGTGAGTTTGCATAGATCACAACAATAATAATGATGATAAGGGCTGCAAACAAATTGACATGCTTGACATGATGACCACTTTGGAGCAGGCATTGAGTTAGGCATTGGCTTATTTAGGGATCAATTTAGTTATGTGGTACATTTTATTATCTCCGGTTTATTAAAAACCTGAGGCTTTTAGAAATTGATCCATCTGCCTAACATCACACAGCAAGCAATAATAATGATGAGGAATAACATCAATATATTTATTACAGGTTTCCTAAGCACTTGCTAACTGCTTACATGCGCTATTTCTCTTATCACACAAACAACACATCAGGAAAATTCTCTTATTAGTTCATTATCTGCATTTTATTGGTGAGAAACAAGCTGAGAGAAATACTTTTCCAGTGGTTTTTTATAACATGGTTAGTAAGCAGCAGCTATAGAATTTAAAACCATAATGTCGCAGTCCAAAGACCATGAACTTTCAATGCTCCACACTCTCTCTCTGTTTCTCAAATTGAGTATTTATGAGCTCTACATTGAAATCTCCCAGAGACCCAGGGCTCCCATACTGGAAACCACATTTTTTTCTTTTTTTTTATCTTCTCTCTTCATCTTGGTGACAGGTGTGGCTACCCATGAAGGTGCTCAGGTCAGAAATTTCCCCTTCTCTTATTTCTGCTCCAGTCTTCATCCGCTGCATCAATCAGTCATTTTACTTTTGCATCCACCTCCTCAATATCCATCCTCTCTTCCTACGGTGACTGCCATGGCCTTGCCTTAGGTCACAGGATAGGAGAGCTGACCCTAACCAGCTTTGCTAACTCTTCACTTATGGGGATTGGAGGCTCTACCCCAATGTGATGATAATTTTTGTCCTCACATTTCTGTGGTATATTTTTCTGAGTATAAAAATAGTGAAAGCCTGTTCTCTGTGTCTGCATCTCCACTGCTGCCCTGCAAACAAGTTCATCAGTACCATCTTTTCAGGTTCCATATGCATGTGTTAATATATGATATTTGTCTTTCTCTTTCTGACTTACTTCATTCTGTATATTAGGTTCTAGGTTCATTCACCCCTTTAGGACTGATGCAAATGTGTTCTTTATATAGTTCAGTAATTTCCATTGTGGGGCTTCCTTGGTGTCTCAGTTGGTAAAGAAACCACCTGCAAGGCAGAAGACCTGGGGTTCATTCCCTCGGTTTGGGGGATCCCCTGGAGAAGGGAATGGTAACCCACTCCAGGATTCTTGCCTGGAGAATTCCATGGATGGAGGAGCCTGGTGTGTAATCCATGGATTGCAAAGAGTCAGACAAGACTGAGAGACTATCACTTTCCAATGTTCCGTTGTACATATACACTACCATACTTAAAATAGATGTCAGTTGCTTCGTTTGCTATGATTTTCTCCCATTCTGAAGGCTGTCTTTTTACCTTGCTTATAGTTTCCTTCATTGTGCAAAAGCTTTTAAGTTTAATTAGGTCCCATTTGTTTATTTTTGCTTTTCTTTCCAATATTCTGGGAAGTGGGTCATACAGGATCCTGCTGTGATTGATGTCAGAGAGTGTTTTGCCTATGTTGTCCTCTAGAATTTTATAGTTTCTGGTCTTACATTTAGATCTTTAACCCATTTTGAGTTTATTTTTGTGTATGGTGTTAGAAAATGTTCTAGTTTCATTCTTCTACAAGTGATTGACTAGTGTTCTGAGCACCACTTGTTAAAGATTGTCTTTTCTTCATTGTATATTCTTACCTCCTTTGTCAAACACAAGGTGTCCATAGGTGCATGGATTTATCTCTGGGCTTTCTGTTTTGTTCCATTGATCTATATTTCTGTCTTTGTGCCAGTGCCATAACTGTCTTGATGACTGTTGCTTTGTAGTATAGTCTGAAGTCAGGCAGGTTGATTCCTCCAATTCCATTCTTCTTTCTCAAGATTGTTTTGGCTATTCACTCATATCAGAGAAATTCAAATCAAAACCACAATGAGATACCATCTCACGCTGGTCAGAATGGATGCTATCCAAAAGTCTATAAGCAATAAATGCTGGAGAGGGTGTGGAGAAAAGGGAACCCTCTTACACTGTTGCTGGGAATGAAAACTAGTACAGCCACTATGGAGAACAGTGTGGAGATTCCTTAAAAAACTGGAAATAGAACTGCCATATGACCTAGCAATCCCACTGCTGGGCATACACACTGAGGAAACTAGAATTGAAAGAGACACGCATACCCCAATGTTCATTGCAATACTGTTTACAATAGCCAGGACATGGAAGCAATCTAGATGTCCACTGGCAGATGAATGGATAAGAAAGCTGTGGTACATATATACAGTGGAATATTACTCAGCCATTAAAAAGAATGCATTTGAATCAGTTCTAAAGAGGTGGGTGAAACTGGAGCCTATTTAACAGAATGAAGTAAGTCAGAACAAAAAACACCAATACAGTATATTAATGCATATATATGGAATTTTAGAAAGATGGTAACAATGACCCTATATGTGAGACAGCAAAAGAGACACAGATGTAAAGAACAGACTTTTAGACTCTGTGGGAGAAGGCGAGGGTGGGATGATTTGAGAGATTAGCATTGAAACCTGTATATTACCATATGTGAAACAGATCACCAGCCCAGGTTCGATGCATGAGACAGGGTGCTCAGGGCTGGTGCACTGGGATGACCCTGAAGGATGGGATGGGGAGGGAGGTGGGAAGGAGGGTCAGGATGGGGGACACATGTAAACCCATGGCTGATTTGTGTCAATGTATGCAAAATCCACTACAATATTGTAATTAGCCTCCAATTAAAATAAATAAAGTAATTTCCAAAAAAAATAGATGGCAAGTGGGAATTTGCTCTGTGACACAGGGAGCTCAACCTAGTGCTTTGTAACAATCTAGAGGCGATGGGATAGAATGAGAGGTGAAAGGCGAGTTAAGAAGGAAAGAGATAAAGATATACCTATGGCTGATTCATGTAGATGTATGGCAGAAAGCAACACAAAATTGTAAAGCGATTATCTTCCAATAAAAAAAAATCAGGTAAAAAAAGAAAAAAAGATAACAGTAATATGTGTTTATAAATTTTGGGAAAATAACAATTACCTTCAATCTCTCCAGCCCCACCCAGTTATAACCACCAGTATTAGACGCAAGAGACTTGGGTTCAGTCTCTGGGTCAGGAAGATCCCCTGGAGGAGTAAATGGCAACCCACTCCAGTATTCTTGCCTGGGAAATCCCATGGACAGAGGAGCCTGGTGGGCTACAGTCTATATGGTCTCAAAGAGTCAGACAGAATTGAAGTGACTTAGCATGCACACATGGAGAGATGAACGTAATCACAATATTGAACAATGTGGACAGTTCCCCTAATATATGTTGCCTGACACAGAAAGATAAAAAAGTGTGTGTGTGTTTTCTAAAATAGGTTGCTTGAACACACACACACAAACACATTTAAAAAAAAAAACCCAAAACTATTCCTCTATACTTTGAAATGGTACCTTTGAGATTAGCTCCATGACATCAATATGGATGGTGGGATTCTGGAATGGCTGAGGTCAAGTGTCAGTCCTTGACCTCATAGATGAGGTGATTCAATGAACATCATGGGCCCAAGGGCTGAAGTGGAAATCAGAGTATTTTGACACACAGACATTTTGAGAAGTGATTTGTCCTAAGGGACTAACAGACTGTGCAAGCCCTTTACAAATAATATGAATATTATTACTTTATTCATATTGCAGAAAATCCTCTGGATCTTTAGCCAAAATCCTGATATAAATAAACACAATGGAGAGTTTACTGTCTTACTTGTTTTCTAGACTTAGCTCACTGACTTTAGTCTTTTTGATTAAATGGGAATCTAGTTCCCTTTGAGACAGAGCTATGCAGCATTATCATATGTACATAGCTCAAGACTTTCTCCAAGTCTCTCTTAAAGTGGACTTGTGGCCATTTATTATGATAACAACACAGGTAGCAAGCTTTCCAGGTGGCACAGTGGTAAAGAATCTGCCTGCCAATGCAGGAGACACAAGTGATGCAGGTTCGATCTCTGGGTCAGGAAGATCCCCTGGAGAAAATGGCAACCCACTCCAGTATTCTTGCCTGGAATATCCCATGAACAGAGGAGCCTGGTGGGCTACAGTCCATGGGGTCGCAATGACTCACACGGAACTGAGTAACTAAACCCCCACCCCCACCGCCTGTAGGAAAGGAAGTTTACCAGACCTTTGGTTGATATTCAGTCACTGACTTGGAAGCGACCTTGATTTCTGGGAACCCATAATGGCACTATGAATATCCATCCAAATGGGTCCTTATGGAGGTCAGAGGATAAAAGGAATTTAATCTTTATCTCCTTAACTGTCAATTCAGAAGGTCGGTAGTCAGACGCAGGTTTGCATGACATGAGTAGGCAGCTGGTCAGATCTCCACATTGGCCCTCAGACCTGTGAGGGGAGGGCTGTCGTCACAGGAAGGGCTGAGGGAAGACCCTGGCTCTCCCCATAGCAGGCCGATGGTACCGCATCCCTTCTATTGCAGTGGGTCTAAAAGGGTTCTAGATCAAGTAGGGCTTTGAAGGCCTGTACCCATTCTCCCTCATCTCCCCTCCCATCCCGGCTGCCACATAACACTGCGCAGAGTTCCCTCTGCTGTACAGTAGGGTCTTGTTGGTTCTCCATTTTAAATAAAGCAACGTGAACATGTCCATCCCAAACTCTCTAACTATTCCGTCCTCTCCATCTTCCCCTCAGCAAGAGTGATATTTTTAAACATATTTGCAAAATTTTTAATGTCTGGCTTAACAGAAGACTTCTCAATTCTCATAGCTACTTCAGCATTGTCCTTCCAATATTTTTTTTTTAAACTTTTTTCCTTTATAGTGGAGTATAGCCCATGGACAATGTTGTGATAGTTTCGGGTAAACAGTGAAGACAGTCAGTCACATACTCCCTCAAACTGCCCTCCCATCCCGGCTGCCACGTGACGTTGAGCAGAGTTCCCTGTGCTGTACCGCGGGTCCTTGTTGGTCATCCACTCTAAATATAGCGGTGTGTACACGTCCATCCCAAACTCCCTAGTTATTCCTTGCCCAAGTCCTTTCCCTCCTGGTGACCATAAGTCCTACAGAACCCCCCTGGTTCTCTAAGTCTGGGAGTCTGTTTCCCACAGATGCTTTTTGGAATGAAATGGAGCATAAGTGAAGTATATTAGAAACACTATGCCAAGAATCTTTCATGCTTTATTGCCATAATTTATTAACAATTCTTTCATTGTTTTACATGTAGATTATTTCTAATCTTATTAACATAATGGTGTGACTAACATTTTCATGCATGTGCTTTTATTCAAAACAGGGATAGATTCCAACAAATTAAGTTACTGGATCAAAAAATATGGAAAAGTTAATAGCACGTGATACACTTTGTCAGATTTCTACCCTAAAGGCCAATTCACACTGACACGGGCAGATATCCATTTAACTGCTTCCTTGATAGTATTGGGAATTATCTTTACAAAAATACAGTTTGTTTGTGCTAATTTATGAGGTAAAAATCACACCTCATAGTTTTAATTTGAATTTATTAGTGATTGAGAACATTTTCTGTGATTATTTCCTAGATGTGTTTTCTAGTTTGTGAATCATTTCCTCAGATAGCTTCCTTAGATTGCGAAGCTCTTAAAAAGATGGGACTAGAGTGGTGGACTGTAGCTGAATGGTTTCAACAGTAGGGATTTTTGCAGACAAATTGAGATGGAAGAGATCTGTGGATTAGTACAAGTAGTTGCTTAAAACAATAGCATGGCAAAGTTTTTCTATGGAATAGGGGGAATTTGGGTCAAAAATTATAAATTACAGTGACAGAGAATGGTACGTGTGTGTGAGTGCTCAGTCATGTCTGACTCTTCGCCACCCCGTGGACTGCCGCCTACCAGTCTCCTCTGTCCATGGGGTTCCCTAGGCAAGAATATTGGAGTGGGTTGTTATTTCCTTCTCCAGGGGATTTTACCAACCCAGGGATCAAACTCGAGTCTCCTGCATCTCCTGCATTGGCAGGCAGATTCTTTACCACTGATCTCCCTGGGAAGTCCCAACAGAGAATGGTATCCAAGAAATAAAAATTTTACTATGAAGCAACATAAGTATTCTCTGATTGAAATACTTTTTAACATAATTTTTGCATGTTTTGTAATTTTCCATGGTTTATCAAGTTTTTGTGTGCAATTTCTTTCTCCTTTGACAGAACCAGTAATCCTTGTTTATCAAGTTTCTGTCTCTCTTGGAAAATGATTGCATCAAGTGGATGTTCACAGATATATTAAAAAAGAAGTCTTTGATGAAAATGACAGACATTTGATCATGGCTTGACTTGTCAGTTAAGCTCATAGAAACAGGGGCTCTTACAAATGAAATAGACTTTCTACACCTGATAAGCAACATTTTGTGACACGTTTACATTTTTTTCCCTTTTCAATCACTTCTGTATCTCAAACTTCTAGAACAGTACTTAGCATATAATAGTTTCTCAATAAATGTGTATTACATTGGATGAATCAAGGTAGGCTTTCATTATTTTTATACCTGGGTGTCAAGAACTTTCCTATTCGTCACTTCATTACCCTACTTTGATTATGTGATCATGCACTTTTATCAGGATATAATATTCTGATATAATGTGAGGATTATGTGCTTAGTCACTTAGTAGTGTCAGACTTTTTGTGACCTCATGGACCATAGCCCGAAAGACTTCTTAATTCATGGGATTCTACAGGCAAGAATACTGGAGTGGGTTGCCACGCCCTTCTCCAGGGGATTTTCTTGACTCAGGGGTTGAACTCTAGTCTCCTGCCATCTGAGCCACCAGGGAAGCCCTCTCATATAATAATAATAGTAATATAAATATTATAAAAGTATAAAAATATAAGTAAATATAAAATTAATTATAAATAATTAAATAAAATTAATTTACATTGAATATAAAATTTAAAATCAAACTTAAATAAAATATAAAGTTTAAATATAAAATTATAAAAAATTATAATTATTATTGAATTTATATAATGCAATCTTGTAAGGGTATTTCATATTTTTGTAATTTAATCTTCCCAGTAACCCTATGATGTAAGTAAAATTACAATCATAATCCCTTCAAACATTTAAGCTCTGTTAGAGTATTTGGTCTCCTGTTCATTACTGTGTCTGCTTGCTTACGACTTCCTCCATGAAGCCCTCCCGTTGAGGCTCAATGGGTAAAGAATCTGCCTTCAGTGCAGGAGACACAGGAGATATGAGTTTGATCCCTGGGTCGGAAAGCTCTCCTGGAGGAGGAAATGGCAACCCACTCCAGTGTTCTTGCCTGGAAAATCCCAAGGACAGAGGAGCCTAGTGGGCTCTGTCCCATGGGATCATAAAGAATCAGACATGACTTAACAACTAAACAACAGCGTCTGCTCTATAGAAGCTTTCCCGTGGTGAGATATATATGACCTTAACAATCCAATCTACATCTTCAGTGTTTCAAGTGGATGCTTGTCCTGGCATTTGGCCCGACCCAGAGCTCTGTTGAAAAAAATATCTGACCTTCTTCACAGGTCCTTTTGTGGTTCAAGAAATGTGATTCTTTTTCTGGAAGAACATTTATGTCAGGCTGCTGATTTTCCACAAAAAGAATATTAAACCTGCCACTTCACTCTCTGATAGCCAAAGCAAATGAACTTTACAGTTTCCTCAGATGAGGAAACTGAGGCTCATGAGGGTAAATGGTTTCCTTGAGGCCACATTGCTCGTAATTGTGGGGAGGAATTTTCCAACCTAGGTCTATGATTTGAGGTCCTCCTAACTGACAGAATAATGTCTGCATGCTCATCTCAGCAACTGTGAGTGTGTGAGGTGACGTGATTCAGTTAAGGACAGTGAGAAGGGGAATTTGTGCTGGATTACCTGCCAGCCCAATTTAATCACCTGTGTGCATGTGTGCTCTGCTGTGTCCAACTCTTTGCAACCCCCTGGACTGTAGCCCGCCAGGCTCCTCTGTCCATGGAGTTTTCCAGGCCAGAATACTGGAGTGGGTTGCCACTTCCTTCTCCAGGGAGTTCTTCCTGACCCAGGGATGGAACTTATGTCTCTTGTGTCTCCAACATTGGCAGGCAAATTCTTTACCAACCGAGTCACTTGGGAAGCCCTAATCTAATCACATGGATCTTTTTTTTTTTTAATTAATAAAAAAAAGGATAATTGCTTTACAGAATTTTTTTGTTTTCTGTCAAACCTCAACAAGAACCAGCCATAGGTATAAACATATCTCCTCCGTTTTGAACCTTCCTCCCACCTCCCTCCCCATCCCACCCCTTTAGGTTGATACAGAGCCCCCCGTCTGAGTTTCCTGAGTAACCACATGGATCTTTAAAGGATGGTCAGTCCTTCCTGGCTATGGAGAGAGAGAAATTTAACTATAGAAGGCTGGTTGGAGATAAAACCCCCTTGGTTCCGAAGACAGGGGAAAAGATTTATGAGTCAAAGAATGTCAGCAGTCTCTGGAAATTGGACAGGCAAGAAAGGGACTCTTCTGCGGTTTGCGCTAGGCTCATAAAATCTCTGAGGGCACCTTGATTTTAGCCCAGTGAGACCCAGGTCAGACTGATAACCTAGGACAATGCAAGACCATAAGTTTGAACTGTTTTTAAGCCACTGAGTTAAATTTGTTATGGCAGCAACAGGAAACTAATGCATGTGTTGACTTTCCAACGTATCTGCTAAATTTCTCCTTACTTTTAAAAGTTCTGGGAAAAGTCGTTATTCATTAAAACTGGCATGACATTTATTCAGAGCACAGTGGTGTTTCCTTTTTGTCTTGACTGATCAGAAAGCTAGAGCCAATTTTACAGTTCAATTTTAGTTATGGTAAAAAAAAAACTACCTCATACAGGTCAGAATGACTGTCATCAAAAAGTCTGCAAATAGTAAGTTCTGGAGAGGGTGTGGAGAAAATGGGACCTCCCTGCACTGTTGGTGGGAATGTAAATTGGTGCAGCCACTATGGAGAGTGGTGTGGAGCTTCCTTAAAAAAATAAAGATCTAGCTACCATTTGATCCGCCAATCTCACTCCTGAACATATATCCAGAAAAGATGAAAACTCCAACTTGAAAAGATATGTGCATCCTAGCAGCATTAGTCACAATAATCAAAACACTGAAAGAATCCAAGTGACCATCAACAGGATGATTGGTTTAAGATGTGGTGTGTGTGTATCACCATAAAAAGAATGAAATATTGCCATTTTCATCAATGTGGATGGCCCTAGAGATTATCATATTAAATAAAGTAAGGCAGTGAAAGATAAATATTATATGACCTCATTTATATGTAGAATCTAAACAATAATACAAATGAATCAATGTACAGAAAAGAAACAGCCTCACAGACATAAAAAGCAAACTTATGATTGCCAAAGGGAAGGGGAGGGATGAAGCAGGAGTTTGGGATTAACAGATACAAACTACTTTATAGAAAGTAGATGAGGAAGAAGGCTTTACTGGGTAACACAGGGAGTTCTTGGGTGGGCTAAAAAGTTCATTCAGGGTTTTCTATAAGATGGTACAGAAAACATGAGTGAACTTTTTAGCCAACCCAATATATTCAATATCTTTTAATAACATAATGGAAAATAATCTGAAAAAATATATAACTGGATCACTTTGCTATATACCAATATTGCAAATCAACTATACTTCAATAAGAAAGAATTTTTATGTTTTCTGATCTCTTATTTCTTTCTTCTTGCATTTTCCTGTGTGTTTTCACATGTGTAGTTTTACATCAAAGAGAGAGAGTGAATGAGGATGAGACAGCTGGAGAGAGAGAGAGAGAAACAGAAGGAAGATCCAAGTTAGGTTTTTTTCATGAAGGTGGAGAGTTGATTTTTTTTTTCTTTTTTTAATTTTTTTATTAGTTGGAGGCTAATTACTTCACAACATTTCAGTGGGTTTTGTCATACATTGACATGAATCAACCATAGAGTTACACGTATTCCCCATCCCGATTCCCCCTCCCACCTCCCTCTCTGAGAGTTGATTTTTATACTGAAGTGTCTCAGTGATATCAAGAGATACATATGAGGGATTTTTTTAAAAATTAAAAAAATACTGTAAAGTTTTATCCAACTTTATAAATGCCTTGGGAATACTTATCTGAGAAGAGGTATTATAGTTAAGAAGAACAAATCCATTTTGGATCTGTTTCTTTCACTTTAACCTTTGTGTTCTATTGTTTTTGCTACAAGCTCATCACTAAAGGGATATTGCTTATAAGCTTAAAGTATACATCATGGCCTGTCTCTGGGAACCCTGCCTCCCAGGCCTGAATGTTAAGCTAAAATACCTTTATTTAGCTTCAGGAAACATCCTGACTGGGCTCTGCTCTGAGTGGCTATGGGAGAGAAGAAATTGACGCATCCCTTCCTGAGTCTGGCTGGAGCCAGGAAATATTTGCCACAACCAAAGAGGAGAGTGAAAAAGTTAACTTAAAGCTTAACTTTCAGAAAACTAATATCATGGCATCTGGTCCCATCACCTCGTGGGAAATAGATGGGGAGACAGTGGAAACAGTGTCAGACTTTATTTGTTTGGGCTGCAAAATCACTGCAGATGGTGACTGCAGTGCAGCCATGAAATTAAAAGACACTTACTCCTTGGAAGGAAAGTTATGACCAACATAGACAGCATATTAAAAAGCAGAGACATTACTTTGCCAACAAAGGTCCATCTGGTCAAGGCTATGGTTTTTCCAGTGGTCATGTATGGATGTGAGAGTTGGACTGTGAAGAAAGCTGAGCACCGAAAAATTTATGCTTTTGAAGTGTGGTGTTGGAGAAGACTCTTGAGAGTCCCTTGGACTGCAAGGAGATCCAACCAGTCCATCCTGAAGGAGATCAGTCCTGGGTGTTCACTGGAAGGACTGATGCTGAAACTGAAACTCCAGTACTTTGGCCACCTGATGCAGAGTTGACTCATTGGAAAAGACCCTGATGCTGGAAGGGATGGGGGCAGGAGGAGAAGGGAATGACAGAGGATGAGATGGCTGGATGGCATCACCGACTCGATGGGTATGAGTCTGAGTAAATTCCAGGAGCTGGTGATGGACAGGGAGGCCTGGCATGCTGCAATTCATGGGGTCGCAAAGAGTCGGACACGACTGAGCGACAGAACTGAACTGAACTGAACTGAACTGATCACCTTTTCTTCTTTCATAGCTCAGTCAGTAAAGAATCTGTGTGCAGTGCAGAAAACCGGGTTTGATTCTGGGGTCAGGAAGATCCCCTAGAGGAGGAAATGGCAACCCACTCCAGTATCCTTGCCTGGAGAATCCCATGGACAGAGGAACCTGGCAGGCTACAGTCCATGGGGTCGCAAGAGTCTGACACGACTTAATGACTAAATTACCACCTTTGCCTTTTCTTACTTGACCCCCTCACCTCTCCTTCTTTGTTCTATGAAAGGAACTAGCCGGGGCAAGATGTTCTCTGGGACACTAGTCCTCCCTCTTCTTGGTCTGCTGCCTTTCCTAATCAAATCACAATGGCTTGCCTGAACAGCTCATCATTTGATTGGCTTGTTGAGCCCCAAGCAGTATAGGCTTAAGTATCAGACCTACCTTGGCATTGCTATTTGTTGCTCTTATGTCCCTATCAGACCTATTTATTTCTGGTCACGTTTGAGTTTTATTTCAGAAGTGCATTCCCCTTTTTCAGGGGGTGTCTAGTCAATTAAACCTGGACTGTGGGGTTGTGGGGCTCCCTTGGTGGCTCATCAGTAAAGACTCTGCCTGCGATGTTGGACACACAGGAGACTCAGGTTCAATCCTTGGGTCAGGAAGGTCCCCTGGAGGAGGGCATGGCAACCCACTCCGGTATTCTTGCCTGGGAAATCCCACGGACAGAGGAGCCTGGTGGGCTACAGTCCAAGGGGTTGCAAAGAGTCGGACACGACTGAGCCCCTGAGCCCACAGCACACGCTCACCTGGGGTTGTGATGCTTGCTGGTCTCAGTTTTGGCGGGGGCCGGGGGGGCGGGCTGGTGAAAACACAAGAAAGCTGAATTCACTCAAGACAAAGATTTTGCACACAAATGAGATTTGGTTTGCACCTTGCTAGGTGAACAAAAGCTAGGCTGATCGCACTGTCAGAAAGGAGCCACCTCATTAATCAGAACTCTGATGCATGCAGGACTGGAAGTGAATTAGGGAGTCAGGATTTCAGAGAACGAAAAATAGCCTTCTGACACCTCCACAGCAATATTTGTGTTACCAAGCAACAAAACTCTCCTGTTTAGCAAAGCCCTAATGATGCTGGCAGTACAGTCTCCGAATAAGGCTTAATACAACTTCATTATCCCACCTCTGAGCTGGCTGCAGACGCAGTGCCTGGTTAGGGGTGGCAAGAAGGGGACTGAGCGCTGTTTGCTGCACCTGCGACTGAAAGACCAAATAAAGCATTGATTTGGGTGAATCTAATTATGGTCATTTACTGTGTTTTTCTCCTCAGAACATTCATTTGGGCCAACAAGGAGTGCAGTGCAACCCATTGTTAAATGTGTCCCAGGAGTGTAAAGCCTTAATGATTCCGTCCCGCCGGGTCACAGAGTTGTGCAAATTGCGACACTGGCTGTCACCAACTCCAGGGACACCTGGTTATATAGTCTTTCTCTAAGATACTGGGGAAAGCTGAAGGTTGAAATTACCTGATGGTTTCCGTACATCTTTTGAAACTTGTTTTCTGTTCCAAAGTTTATCTTATTTTTGCAGAAAGTCTAATTTTAATACTTGAGAAAGTTTGTTTCTTCCTGGTTTTTATGCTGAGAAATTGCTTCAGAGGCTACTAATATCTTTACAGAAATTCCCTTTCTCTTTCATTTTCTCTCCCCTTCTCTATTCTCTAGCCTCATCTCCCAGGTATGTAGTTTCTTAGAGTTATCACTGTGGAGCAGATGCTCCACAAGAAAGATATAATGAAAATAAAACCCATGACTCTGTGGGGTCAGAATCTTTGCAGATGTGTGTGTGTGCTAAGTCGCTTCAGTCATGTCCGACTCTTTGCAACCCCTTGGACTGTAGCCCACCAGGCTCCTCTGTCATGGGATTCTCCAGGCAAGAATCCTGGAGTAGATTGCTGTGCCCTCCTCCAGGGGGTCTTCCCGATCCAGGGATAGAATCCATGTTTTCTATCTCTAGCATTGGCAGGCAGGTTCTTTACCACTTAGCGCCACCTGGGAAGCCCTTTTTTCCAGATGTGATTATGGACTAATATAAGTGACATTTATGCCATAGTATTTTTTTTTTAATGTGGACCATTTTTAAGGTGTTTATTGATTTTGTTACAGTAATTTTTCTGTTTTGGATTTTTGGACCGAGGCATGAGGGATCTCAGCTCCCCGACCAGGGATCAAACCCACATCCCTGCCTTGGAAGGTGAAGGTGAGCCACTGGACCACGGGGGAAGACCCTGTGCCATAGCATTTTAAATTCACAAAGTATCTTAGAAGTGTCCTTCCATCTGTCAAATTGTTGTACCCTCCTTTTCACTCACTGCTCTATTACTGGATGCATTTTCATAATGCCTGAACATACAGACATAAAAAAGGAGAAATGTCTATTTGCTTCTGCCATTTCTATTGTGATAGGCAACATTTAGAGCCTATGATACTCAACAATTCTAATTGTATTTGAATTAGAAATGAGAAGGATAAAAATAAGAAAACGTAAACTTCTTTAGAAATGAGAGGCAGAACCGTTAGAGGTAATATTTTAATTAAGACTGACTAGCAGTGAGGGGTGAACTGTTCTCAATTCTTCACCAGTAAGGAAGGACACGCTGAATTGGGTCATCCAGACCCAATAGGACTGTCTACATCCTCAGTGTGATTAAAAAGATAAAATGGTCAGTCATTTTTATTGTCATTTATATTGATTTGACAGAAGTTTTCATTTCTGATATTCTAGATGAAAAAATCTCTTGACAAATTCTGTTTATTTAAAGTAACTGTTGTTTATTATAAACACTGTTTACGTATAATAGCTGTTGTTGAGTCCCTTGGTTGTGTCCAACTCTTTGTGACCCCACGGACTATAGCCTACCAGGCTCCTCTTTCCATGGGATTCTCCAGGCAAGAATACTGAGTAGGTTGCCATTTCCTCCTCCAGGGCATCTTGAACACATGTCTCCTGCAAGTCTCTTGAATTACAGGTGGATTCTTTACCACTAAACCAAGGAAGCCCTGTAATAACTGTGAAGTGAAAGTAGCTCAGTCATGTCCTACTCTTTGTGACCCCCACGGACAGTTCATGGAAATCTCCAGTTCCTTTCTCCAGGGGGTCTTACCAACCCAGGTCTCCCACATTGCAGGCAGATTCTTTACCAAGGGAAGCAAAGAATACTGGAGTGGGTAGCCTATCCCTTCTCCAGCAGATCTTCCTGACCCAGGAATTGAACCAGAGTCTCCTGCATTGCAGGTGGATTCTTTACCAACTGAGCTAACTGTAAATAACATCAAATATGTCTTGAATCTGTGGATTTGGCAAACTGCGCCCCACTCCTCACTTCCTGAATCAGGTATACTATTCCAGTTGTCTTTAGATGTGAAATCTTCATAGCACTTTGTCCTTATAGTTCTACAGAGGAAAAGACGACAGTTTTTTAAAAAATTTATTTAAATAATGTGTGCCTGATATTGGGCTAGGTTCATCAAGAACATTGTTTCAACTACCTTCTACTTTTGAAAATACTCTCCATTTTACAAATGAGAACACTGAGGGTCGAACTATATTGTAATTGTTCTAGGTCACCTAATGAAATAAAGGGCAAGCCATAGACTGAAACATGGGCTTTTTTTCTGATTTTAAAATATTTTTTCTACTATGCGTGTTTTTGAAAAATTCTTGCTTGGGTCTCAGTTTTGGGCATGCAGACAGACCTGATGCATTTTGAATGTCTCCTTTTTATGAAAGCAGAGGGGGCTAATTCAAGTGCTAATTTCTTTGCTAAGGCTTCCCAGGTGACTCAGCGGTAAAGAATCTGCCTGCAGTGCAGGAGATGAGGGTTTGATCCCTGGCTTGGGAAGATCCCCTGGAGAAGGAAATGACAACCTGCTTCACTAGTCTTGCCTGGAGAATCTCATGGAGAGAATAGCCTGGTGGGCTACAGTCCATGGGGTCACAAAAGAGACACGCTTAGCATTTAGCATTAGCATTAGCATTTCTTTTCTAAACTGTGCTCAACCGTAGTTTAAATGTATATATTATTCAGGAGTGACACAAAAATTAGCCTGCGGGGGTGACTTCTTCTGATGCCTTTTGAAGCAGAGAATTCTGGCCATTTATTCGTCCATTGTCTGCTAGTCGCTCAGTTGTGGCTGACTGTACGAGACCCCATGGACTGTAAGCCGGCTGGGGTCTTCTGTCCTTGGAATTTTCCAGGCAAGAGTCTGGAGTGGGTTGCCATTTCTTTCTCCAGGGGATCTTCCAAACCCAAGGATTGAACCCAGGTCTCCGGCGTTGATGGCAAATTTTTTTACCTCTGAGTCACCAAGGAAGCCCATACCTGATGTGCTGACTGCAGAAACATATATAGGAGTCCTTTGAGAAATGACTTTTCTCTCCGTGTTTACAGATGAGTGTTTTAAAATTTAAAGCTTGCCTTTTGTATGTTTTTTTTTCATTGTTGCAAATATGGCAAAATGATATATAAACTAGAAAATGTTGATATAGCAAAAATAAAATAACTTCATTTTTCTTTAAGTCATGAAGCATCGGGATGGAGAAGCAGATTCTCTTTAAGTGCCTGAAAAATAGAGCTGCTATTTCTCAGTTGCTAACAGGCCATGATCTTTCTTTCCAACCACTTGAATATATGCATATAAGACATTAGATTTTTGTAGATGTAAACATTCTCACCATAACACTGCAGCCATGTCACTTACATCTGTAATCTTGAAACTGTGGTTGTATATATTTAAAGGCTGTCGCAACTGAGCAACTGCTGACATTCACTTCTTGTTATGAATTGGCAGATCAATCTATGGGACAAAAAATTGAGGACACGCCACACACAGAGAGACAGATGCTGTCAATCTCTAGAGGAAATTTTACTGTGATTTATCTGTCCTTTAGTGTCTCTGAGGGCTTCTCTGCTCTTAGGTATATTCTTGGGGGCCTTTTAAGATTTCTTTGGAAAATGAATTGTTTATCCAAGTCAGCAGGATATCATTTAGTAAATGAATAGCTCTATGGCATTAGGATTCATACACACTTGACTCTCCAAGCCTTCATATATTCGATTCCAGTATCTGTGTGATGTGTCCTATCCATGTGTACCACGCAATGGGTCTTCCCGGGTGGCTCAGTGGTAAAGAACCCACCCCAGCGCAGGAGACTTAAGCATGGGTTCAGTCCCCAGTTTGGGAAGATCCCCTGGAGGAGTGCACGGCAGTGCAGTCCAGTATTCTTTCCTGGAGAATCCCCATGGACAGGGGAGTCAGACAGGACTGAAGCCACTTAGCACCGCGCATACTATGCAGGAGCCTGTATGTTGTCTTCCATTCAGTTGGGGCCTTCAAATGTGTGTAGGTCCTGCACGCAGATCTACAGTAAGGATTCCTCTTCTTCTTCTCCTAACAACCCATCAGTTGGTGTTCATCTGGCATCTTTATTGGTTCTCTACAATTTTCTATTGTTCATTTTGACCATTATATGCTGTAGCTCATATGGGCTAGCTTTGCACATTGAACACCTGATGTTCATTCTCTAGGAAATGACCTTTGATCCAACATAATGAGGATCAAATTTGAGTAGGGTGTAGTAAATAGAGCTTTTGTTGTGGTGCCATGAATATTTAAGTGGCAAACTCTTTCTAGCATGTTGCCTCTTATTGGCATAAATCTCTTGTTAGTGTTATTAGACTATTTCACATGATGGTTTAAATTTATAAAGTCTTTTGGATACAGTTTATTTCAGCTACTGAAAATTAAATGGCATTGGATTTCCTGTAATTTAGTGATATATTTTCATATAATGAGTCATTAATGTATAAGGCTGGTAGGATATCATTTGTGCTAACACCCAGGGATTTAATTATTAAAAAACTAATATTTGGAGACATTTGCAAAACTTCGCAATTGGAGTCTACTGAGAAACCATGATTTTGTAATCACTTATATCAGCAAATATTGATCAGATGCCTTTTAATATGTAAAAACACATAGCATATGAGAACTTTGGTGAACTCAGCATTGATTCTATTCAGGAAATTCATCAAATCCAGTATTCTTGCCTGGGAAATCCCATGGACAGAGGAGCCTGATGGGCTACAGTCCATGGGGACATAACTTAGCACCTAAACAATACCTAAACACCTAAACTTAACACCTAAACAACAACAATCATGGAAGATTTAAAGGATAGTAAAGTTAATTTTCTTAAATTGCATTTTCTGTAGTGAAACTGATTAAAATATATACACTTGAAAAATGCAAAAGCTATGCAAACAAGTTAAACATCATACAAATAAAATTTATTTGAAAGAGACGTAGCCATGGAGATATGGAACCTCTGGTTTGGTAAGTCTTAGTGTATCTGAGATCTTTGTTCCTAGATGCGGTACAGGAAAAAATGTTCAGGGTGGAGAAGACTTCTCGAGAGCATAGCCGTGGGTCCAGGAAACTATTTATCCTTGAAAAACCATAGGCCAGCTTATAGGAATGGAGAAAGATGAACAGGAGTGGCCAGTGGGAACTGGAGGCCAGAAGTTTAGGGCTTCCTTGGTGTCTCAGTGGGTAAAAATCCTCCTGCAATGTAGGGGACACAGGAGATGTGCATTGGACATATATCCCATGGACAGAAGAGCCTGGAGGGCTACAGTCCATGGGCTCACAAAGAGTCAGACAAGACTGGGCGACTAAGCATGAGAGCAACAGCAATCCTACTCAAAGTGCCAGTCACCCCGAAGGTAGGGAGCTTATATCAGAGTGTGGATCAGTATATCATTTCCCTCATCGAGAAAGTCTTAGTGTGAACAGTGTCAGCTGGACTGCTCTGAGACATCATTGGTTTACATTCTGGTGCGAGCTACTTATCTTGTCATGGAGCTGGTTTTGCAGGATGGGCAGCGGGTCCATCAGCCAGACTTTGGCGTTGAAGACGCTCCACAGACATCCTGGCCCAGCTCCTGGGCACTGCTCTGTGCTGTGGGCTGTCCTGCGTGTGATGTGTGGTGGGTGCTAGCACCATTCTTCAGCTTCCGCTCACTCCTCACTCACTGCCACTGGCAGCTGCCTGGTAGCTGTGACAATCAAAACTGTGTCCAAGGCTGGCCAGTGTCCTGAGAGCTGGGGCAGAGGTGGGAGGGGGAGCAGGGGTTCTGGTTGTGAGTAACTGGCCTGGAATAGTTCTGAATTTCCACACGATATCTTTGTAGGGACCATTCACAGTGCCTAAATGCTAATCTGTGGATAAAGTCCTGAGTATCAGCAATCTTTGTGGACTCACTGTCTCAGTTCATCATTAAAGAAAATCATCATCCCTACAAAGAGATCGTGTGGAAATTCACTGGGGGGCTTCCCTGGTAGCCCAGCTGGTAAAGAATCCGACTGCAATGCAGGAGACCCCAGTTCGATTCCTGGTTGGGAAGTTCCCCTGGAGAAGGGATAAGTTACCCACTCCAGTATTCTAGGGCTTCCCTGGTGGCTCAGATGGTAAAGAATCTGCCTGAAATGGGGAGACCTGGATTTGATCCCTGAGTTAGGAAGTTCCCCTGGAGGAGGGCAAGGCAACCCACTCCAGTATTCTTCCCCCCCCCCCATTTATTTTTATTAATTGGAGGCTAATTACTTTACAATATTGTAGTGGTTTTTGTCATACATTGACATGAATCAGCCATGGATTTACATGTGTTCCCCATCCCGATCCCCCCTCCCACCTCCCTCTCCATCCCATCCCTCTGGGTCTTCCCAGTGCACCAGGCCCGAGCACTTGTCTCAAGCTTCCAGCCTGGGCTGGTGATCTGTTTCACCCTTGATAATGTACATGTTTCAATGCTGTTCTCTCAAAACATCCCAACCTCGCCTTCTCCCACAGAGTCCAAAATTCTGTTCTGTACATCTGTGTCTCTTTTCCTGTTTTGCATATAGGGTTATCATTACCATCTTTTTAAATTCCATATATATGCATTAGTATACTGTATTGGTCTTTATCTTTCTGGCTTACTTCATTCTGTATAATGGGCTCCAGTTTCATCCATCTCATTAGAACTGATTCAAATGAATTCTTTTTAATGGCTGAGTAATATTCCATAGTGTATATGTATATTCCACAGCTTCCTTATCCATTCTTCTGCTGATGGGCATCTAGGTTGCTTCCATGTGCTGGCTATTTCCCCTAAAATCAGGAACAAGACAAGGGTGCCCACTCTCACCACTACTATTCAACATAGTTTTGGAAGTTTGGGCCACAGCAATCAGAGCAGAAAAAGAAGTAAAAGGAGTCCACATAGGAAAAGAAGAAGTGAAACTCTCTCTGCTTGCAGATGACATGATCCTCTACATAGAAAACACTCCAGTATTCTTGCCAGGAGAATTCCCCATGGACAGAGGAGCCTGGTGGGCTGCAGTCCATGGGGTCGCAGACAGTCGGGCATGACTGAGTGACCAAGCACAGCACATAGAATCCTGAGTTTGTTTAGAGTAACTCACAAAGTCATATGGCATTCATTTATCATATTGTTTCTACAGAGATGCTCAAGGCTGACACCAGGAGCAGGACCTGATTTATCAATGAAAATGGCCACAGACAAGACTGTTTAGTCATCTTTGCCATTAGAAAGGGCTTTCCAGGTGCCTCAGTAGTAAAATAATCCTCCTGTCATATAGGAGACATTGGAGACACAAGTTTGATCTCTGTGTCAGGAAGATTCCCCTGGAGGAGGAAATGGGAACCCACTCCAGTATTCTTGCTTGAAAAGTCCCATGGACAGAGGAGCCTCTCGGGCTGCAGTCCATATGGTCGCAGAGAGTTGGACACGGCTATGAGTGAGCACACAGGCATGCCATTAGAAAAGTAGAAAGTGACTTAAGCTCTGTATTTAAAAGAAATGTTCCTTTAAAATGCCTTTCTATAACAGAATTAACTGTGTACTACAGTGTTAAAACAAATATATGCCTGACCAACTGTTCTGTGAATGCAAAAGACCTGCTTGCTTTCCTTTGGTTACTTATAAGTAATAGCAGTAATAACAGTAACGACAAAAATATAGTCATAGTGCTACTTGCTTATGTTTGGAGAATACAAGTACTTCCCAAAATGCTCTCACAGACCTTGTTTCCTTTCATCCTTACTTTAGTACCTCTGTCTGCTGTACACAGAACCTGTACACTGGTCTTTCTCATTCTAATAGAAACACAGAGATCACAGAAACATAATAACTTTGGTTCTTCTATGTAGACACGTACACACACCCCACTGATGCTTCTTCATTACTTTCCTAGAGAATAGTGTCCAAGTGGGTGTTTCTGCATTCTGCCTGATAAAGGAGCCAGTCTAAATCACCGTAGAGCCTAAAAAAATAAAATAAATAAATCTGGCTTTAAATAGTAAGTCCATAAGTATGTTTTATTTCTTGAAATAATTAGATATTATCTATAAATCTGAAACCAGAAGGAGTTCATGGATCTTGCATTTATGCTCTGTTGTGTCCAACTCCTGGCAACCTTATGGGCTGTAGGCCGCCAGGCTATTCTGTCCACAGAATTTTCCAGGCAAGAATAATGGAGTGGGTTGCCATTTCCTTCTCCAGGATTCTGAAGGGTTCTCTTTGTAAACCATTGAACTGTCACCAAACTAACGGAACCTGTGTGATCCCACTGGTCTGCAGACAAAGTTGATTCTGCCCTGCCCATTTCCCACTTCTGTATCATCTGCCTCACTTCACTCATCCTATGTTCCTGGAGAACAACTTTTCTTCAATCCCCCTTTGGTAAATTAAGATGATGAATCTATCAGAAACAGTGGTTGAAAGGGAATTCAGAATATAGTAATTCAAAGGTCAGTGTAGAATAGTGATTAATCCCTGAGTCAGCCAGTGTTTCAGGCACTTTGTACGTGACAACGGTGCATAGTTCTTGGCATCTGTTGGGTCATCTTCTCTAATCCAGCAGAGTCTGGTTTTGCTTAGAGCCCCCACCTACCCTGTAGCAGGGAGCAGACTACATGTTGTCCTATGTGTCCGGCGTCATGTCAGGGATGCCCACCCTTGATGGGGACTCTTCACAGCTGCCTGAACTACGGCCCTGAGATGCAGAACAGGTCCAGCTCTCTGCAGGAGCTCTGGAGGGGATGCAGAGATGCAGTTAATGCAGTGTGGACCCCCACACTATGAAAGACTCTCCATTTCTAGCCTTCCTCTCTTTAATGTCTATTGGAAAACAAATGCCATTGGTTGGTTTACAAATTGCTCAGCAATAAAGAACCCACCTGCAGTGCAGGAGAAGCAAGAGACCTGGGTTCAGTCCCTGGGTTGGGAAGATCCCCTGGAGGAGGGCCTGGCAACTGACTCCAGTATTCTTGCCTGGGAAATCCCATGGACAGAGGAGCCTGGTGGGCTACAGTTCATTGGGTCATCAAGAGTTGGGCATGATTGAGTACACACACAGCACACAAATTTTTACTTGTACAAATAAAACTGGTGAGAAACCTTATGCTTAAAAACATATCTCTGATTTCCTCATGATCAGTTTGTGTATATGCTACTTGCTCAGTCATGTCTGACTCTTTGTGACCCCATGAACTATAGCCCACCAGGTTCCTCTGTCCATGGGATTTTCCAGGCAAAAATACTAGAATGGATTGCTATCCCCTCCTCCAGGGAATCTTCCCCCACCCAGGGGTTGAACCTTCATCTCCTGCACTATAGGTGGATTCTTGACTTGCTAGGTGGCACTCATGGCAAGGAATCTGCCTGCCAACGCAAGAGATGCTAGAGGTATGCGTCTGATCCCTGGGTGGGGAAGAGCCCCTGCAGAAGGAAATGGCAACCCACTCCAGTATTCTTGCCTGGGAAATCCCATGGACAGAGGAGTCTTGCGGATTACAGTCCACGGGGTTGCAAAGACACGACTGAGCAAGTGAATACACATATGAGCACTTTGCTTGTCAGATGCGGTGCAGCCATTTCTTTTCTGGTCAGTAGCACTTACACTTTTTTTCCCCCTTACATTGTATATGTCACACCTATCAATCTTCTTTGCAATTTCTTGGTTAGCTTTCTCATTTTTTTTTTTTCTAATCCTTCTATTGTTGTTCAGTTGCTCAGTCATGTCCCATCTTTGCCACCCCATGGACTGCAGCATGCCAGGCTTCCCTGTCCTTCACTATCTCTGGAGTTTGCTCAAGTTCATGTCCATTGAGTCAGTGATGCTATCTAACCATCTCATCCTCTGTCTTCCCCTTCTCCTCCTGCCCTCAATCTTTCCCAGCATCAGGGTCTTTTCCATTGAGTCGGCTCTTTGTATCAGGTGGCCAAAGTATTGGAGCTTCAGCTTTAGCATCAGTGCTTCCAATGAATATTCAGGGTTTATTTCCTTTAGGATGGACTGGTTGGATCTCCTTGCAGTCCAAGGGACTCTCAAGAGTATTTCCCAGCAACTCCTATTGTCTTATTCTTTTCTCAAACACTTAACCCCCTAATATGTTCTGGTTTTATTTTGTCATTGTACAATGGCATGGGATACAGTTACCACTGGCTCAGTGTTGTGTCTGTGGAGGCAGAGCCTCACCCCAGGCTTCATGGGGCAATGGGAGGTGGAGGCCTGTCCAGACTGATGGCCCAGCCTGCTCACAGCACAGGCCTTTCAGAGGATAAACACATCAAAAACAAAGCTCATCTGCCTGCAGTCTGAACTGTCTGTCTTATCCCTGGGCTGAGTGCAGCCTCAGCTGTTTCTCCTGCAGGTCCCTTTTTTCTGGGTTTATTAAAGGCAGATCGTGGAGAATCAGGCTGGTTGAGAATGAGCTCCTGTCTTTGAAGGCAGCTTTCTGAGCTAGAGGACATGCAGCGGACTCTCTGGACTGGCTAAGAAGCCCTGTGTCCCGTGATCACCCTTTACTCACTCTCACTGCTGTGTGCCAGCCTGTCCCTTCTCAGCACTAGTTGTCGCCCAGGGTACTTCCCAGTGGTAAAGAACCCGCCTGCCAGTGCTGGAGACTTAAGAGACATGGGCGGAGTCCCTGGGTCGGGAAGATCCCCAGGAGAAGGAAACGGCATCCCACTCCCATATTATTGCCTGGAGAATCTCATGGACAGAAGAGCCTGGTGGGCTACAGTCCATGGGGCCATAAAGAGTGGAACCCAACTGAAGTGACTTAGCATGCACTCATGTGTTGCAAGGACAGTGTCCACTCCTGCTTGATCAGGGGAATCAGAGTGTTGTTGAGACCTGGTGGGCCTGACACGGGGCTGGAGGGCTTCTCATGAGGGCAGATGACCACATCTTACATGTCATGAGAACACCTGCATAAACCATAAAATGAAGGAGTGATGCATATATAGCCTAGAACCCACAAAAGAAGATAGGAAACTTTGTGTTCAGAAGAATGATTTTAAAGAGCTCTGCAATTTTTCCTCCAGAAGAAAGGCTTTAAAACCCCACTTGGGTTGGAAGCTGAGATCCCTAAGTCATACTCGGTCATGAAATATGGTACCTGAATGTCTCTGTAGAATAAGAAAGAATTTGAAGTGTGTTGGTCATGAAGAAAGAAAAGTTAGATGAAGGTTTTCCAGAAACATGTTGTCTGTTTTGTATGACTCAGCCAAAGCTATAAAATTAAGATAGGCTCAGACTTAGATGTTTTCATTAAAACCAATGCAGGAATATAGACCAAAGCTTAGAGGAACCTTAAAGATTGATAAAGGAATACAACCAAAAGCTTAAAAACTAAACTTGGCTAAAATCCCCAGAGTAGGGTCCACTCTGTGGCAGGCACCACTCCAAACCCTTTCATTGTTCAGTCACTCAGTCGTGTCCAGCTCTTTGTGACCCCATGGACTGCAGCATGCCAGTCTTCCCTGTCCCCCACTGTCCCCCAGAGTTTTCTCAAACTCACTTCCATTGAACCAGTGACATTATCCAACCATCTCATTCTCTGTTGCCCCCTTCTCCTCTTGCCCTCAATCTTTCTCCAGGCCCTTGACTTATATTAACTCATTTACTCTCGAACTTCCCCTGGGAAGGAGCATTACTGCTCTTACCATTTTTCAGACAAGAAACTTGAGGCAGAGTCAGGTTAAGTCCTTTCCCAAGGTTATTTAGCTGCAAAATGGCAGTACCAGAATTGGAACTCAGGCTTTGGTGTTAGAGCTGCAGTCCTGAAACAAAAACTAGGAGATGAAACCAGTCCATCCTAAATGAAATCAACCCTGAATGTTCATTGGAAGGACTGATGCTGAAGCTGAAGCTCCAATACTTTGGCCACCTGATGTGAAGAACTGAGTCATTGGAAAAGACCCTGATGCTGGGGAAGATCGAGGGCAAGAGAAGGGGGTGATAGAGGATGAGATGGTTGGACAGCGTCACAACTCAATGGACATGAGTTTAGGCAAACTCAGGGAGATGGTGGAGGACAGGGAAGCCCGGCACACTGCAGTCCATGGGGTCGCAAAGATTGGACATGACTGAGTGACTGAATAGCAACAAAGAAAATCTTTGTTCATACCTTGGCAGGAAAACACCCAGGCCTGACACAGACTGTGAGCTCAAAAACTCTTCTGTCGGAAGTCACTTTCTTTCTGATAGTGGGGAGCATGATAGATCTTCAGTGCAAGCCTGGTGATGAAGATTCTTTACTTGACCAAACCTCAGCCAGTCTCCACCAAGTCCTTTTGGTGACGAGGTCTTCACCTTGGACTCAGTCTTGCTGGGTCAGCATGGCCAGGTTGTAGCAAAAATTCTACTCAGTCAGTTCACTCAGAATCTTCCCACCCTTGATGTCTGATCACCCTTGGCAAGAATCCCCCTACCCTTGAAGTCTCCTCTAAGTAATGATTACTGTTGTTATTTAGTCACTTAGTCATGTCCAATTCTCGGCTACCTCATTGTCTGTAGCCCACCAGGCTCCTCTGTCCATGGGATTTCCCAGGCAAGAACACTGGAGTGTGTTGTCATTTCCTGCTCCACAGGATCTTCTTGACCCAGGAACTGAATCTCTGTCTCCTGCTTTGGCAGGTGGATTCTTTACCACTGAGCCAGCAGGAATGCCTCCTCTTAGTGATTTTCCACCCATTAAACACTTCCCTCTGCTCACTGGTTGTAGATCCCTGGCTGTCTTTGCTGTATTTGAAATTGAACCCAATCTTTCTTTGTATTGCAATGATCATGGCCCCCAGCACAGCAGTTCTTGAGAAAGTCTTCCTTACGGTTCTGAGGTACCAGAATAATTTTGTGTTTAACACCAGTTCTCTAAAATGTTTTGTGAACAGCCATTATAACTGGTTGACCTTGACTAGATTTCTGAAAACCACTCCTCCCTTGTGGTTTTAACATAGGTGAGTTATTTCAGCTATGCCTTGATGGGTGTGCTGGATGTGACCTCATCCTCTGTCTTTCCTAGGTAGATTCTGAGGAGACAGGAAACCTGTTAACAGCAGGGCTACCAAGTGATTTCAAGAGACGTGTAAATGGAGGAGATCCAGTGAGTTCTGAATTGCCCTAGCTGTGCTCCTGGCATTATAAATGCTCCACCTGCTTGGTGGGACCTTGTGAGTAAGTTTAAAAAAAAATAATTTTATTTACTTATTTTATTTTTGGCTCTGCTGGGTCTTCAATGCCACATGCAGGCTTTCTCTCATTTCTGTGAGCCAGGGCTATTCTTGGTTGCAGCGCTCAGGCTTCTCGTTGTGGTGGCTTCTCTTGTTGCGGAACCTGGGCTCGAAGGCATACAGGCTTCAGTAGTTGCAGCCCATGGGCTCAGTAGCTGTGTTTCCTGGGCTTGAGAGCACAGGCTCAATAGTTATGGCACACAGGGTTAGTTGCTCTGCAGCTTGCGGGATCTTCCTGAACCAGGGATCGAACCTGTGTCTCCTGAATTGGCAGGCAGATTCCTACCACTGATCCACCAGGGAATCCCCTGAGTTTTTAAATTTGAGGAGTTTTTTTTTGAAGAATTTTCATCATCAGAAGAAACCAGAAGAATTTGTAACTGATGGCAAGTGTTGACACAGAACAAGAGCAGTGGGGAGCAGTAAGCTCACAACAGAGATAATCGTACACAAAACAAAAGCTTTACACCCTGAAGAGCTACAGACATTGAAATGTTTAAATAGTAAATGCTAAGAAACTCTGTAGTGAGTGCTAAGATGCTCTGTGCTGAAAGCTCAAAGAAATAAAAAATACAATTAAAAAGATGACCACTGAACACAAAAATTTCAGGAATGCAGATTTTTTTTTTTTTTTTAAAGCAGAGTATTAAGAAGTGAGAAATACAGTTGTTGACAGCAGAATCTTTATACAGGAAAATGGCAGGACAGGCACTGCTGAAAGGACATTAGTGAAGAGGAAGAATGACCTGTGGGATTTATCCGTAATACTCCATGAGAGAGGAGATAGAAATCATTAAAGAAAGATTAAAAGACATGGCATAAAATGAGAAAGTATAACCTGTATCTAATTTGAGGTCCAAATAATTGAGAGAAAGCAGAGACTTTGGCCCCCTGATGTGAAGCTGACTCATTGAAAAGTTCCCTGATGCTGGAAAGATTGAAGGCAGGAGGAGAAGGGGGCAACAGAGGGTGAGATGGTTGGATGGCATCAGCGACTCAATGGACATGGGTCTGAGCAAACCTGAGAGATGGTGAAGTACAAGGAAGCCTGGCGTGCTGCAGTCCGTGGGGTTGCAAAGAGTCGGACATAACTTAGTAACTGAACAACAACAGCTAGAGGAAATGGACTTTAAAAGACATTGGCTATCATAGTCCAAGAAATCCATGTACCCACAGCTCTGGGCAGCATAGTGCATTTCAAAGAGAACAAATAAAAAGAAATTCATGTCTAGACACAGAATAGTGAAATTGCAGAGTGACAAAGCCAAACATCCCTTAAAATAACCAGAGAGAAAGAACAAATCACAAGTAAAAATAAACACAAAAAGACAATTATAATAAAAGGATCATCTCAACAGCAACTTTAAGAAGCCAAAAGATGGTGGAATAATATACTTAAATATTGATTGAAAATAAATGTCAGATTAGAGTTTGTATGCAGCAAAACAACCTTCCAAGGATGAGGACTGAGAAATTTCAACAAAAAATAACAACAACAACAACAAAAGACTTGTTGGGATATATCACCTGAAAGCTGCTCTAAATAGCACACTTTATACAGAGGAAGAATGATCTTAGAAGGTAGCTCGTAATGCATGGGGAAATCTAAACATTAAGTACAATATGGCAAACAAATTCTAAATGTAAACAAAAACTGCTTCTATAAAATAATGAATATTAGAAGTTTAAAAAGATAGAATGAAAATATTGAACACTGATAGTTGATGATTAACACTGTCTTGAGTTTGTTTTCCTTGAGAGAGGTGTCCAACTTATTTAAATTAGAATGTTTCCTCTTACATAGATTATATTTCACAGGTAACCACTAAAAGAGCAAGAATTAAAATGTGTAAACTCACAGTAATAGGAGAAAGAATGGGAAGAAATAAATATACAATTCAATAACTTAATCTTCAAAAAGAGAAATAAGAAATATAGACAAAACAGAAGAAAAGAACCAAAAAAGTTAATAGTGGAAGGAAGAAGTTTGAATGTGTCAACAGTCAGAGGTAAAAGTGGACTGACTTTGCCATTTAAAGTACAGGAACAGTCAGATCAGATCGAACAATTGCCCAGGTGCTGCCTGTAGCAGATAGCTAAAGTATAAGCCCAGAACAGTGGAAAATAAAGGATAGAAAAAAGATCTGTCAGTCAAATAGACCCCAGGCCCATAAAACAGAACTTGTCATGACTATTGGGCTTCCCAGGAGGTGCTAGTTGTAAAGAACCCACCTGCCAATGCAGGAGATATAAGAGGCAAAGGTTTAATCCCTGGGTGGGAAAGATTCCCTGGAGGAGGAAATGGCAACCTACTGCCGTATATTGCCTGGGGAATCCCAAGGACAGAGAAGCCTGGTGGGCTACAGTCCATAGGGTTGCAAAGAGTTGGACATGACTGAAGCAACTTAGCTTGCAGCACACACAATGACTATTATCAGTTCTAAGGCAAAGGCAACCACTACTTAATTATAAAATTTCCAAGGCACCATGAAGATGTAAAAACTGTAACTGTATCTAATGATATAGCCTCAAAAAAATATAAGGGAAATATGTGATGAAAGTTACAGGCAGAAATTTTCAACAACACTACCAAAGAAGGAAATATCAAGAGAATCTTATCAGCTACTGATCAATAAAGCAGAGAAGACACCCACAGATATATACAAGTTCTGAGCAGTCCGGCTGTCCAGTTTCCCCTAACATACAAATATAGGACTTGCTTTTGTATATTTGATTTTTTGTATTTATTAGATAAATAGAGACTACACATCTTCTTAATTAAAACCTAATTGGTACTATATGAGTCCATAAATCAGATTTAACAAATTTGACAGAATAGGGTCATAGACACCATATTCTCTAGCCTCAGAGTAATTAAGTTAAAAGTTATTATAAATCAATCAACAAATTTCCATATATTTTGGAATGAAAAAATGCATTTAAAATAAGTCATGGGTCAAAGAAGAAATCTTAATGGAAATTTTAAAGACACTTAGAACTGATGAAAATGAAAAAGAAACTGTTTACAAAGGTTTGTGGCATCAGCCAAAGTGGAGTTTCAGTGGAAATTTGTCATTTTAAATGATTATATTAGAAAAAGACAAAAGCTGAAAATCAATGAGATAAAAGTCCAACTTTAAGCTCTTAAAAGAAATACAAATAACCCTAAAGAAAGGAAGTAGCTAATGGCAGAGAGATAACAATGAAAGAAAATAGCTCAATGGTGTCCACAGTTGGTTTGTAAATGACCAAGAAAAAGGAAAACCTTAGTTGAGATTGACAAGACAGATTAGGGGTCAGGGTGGAGGAGGGAAGAGAGAGAGATCCATCTTTCATGAAATGGACAAAATCCTAGAGAAAGAATAAATTTCAAGACTAGTTTAAAAAGCAGTAGGATACCTAATAACCCTATAAATATTTCAAAACCTCTCCTGCAAATAAAACATCCCTCCTAGGTGATTTTATGAGTCAGTTCTACCACATTTGCAAAGATTAAGCCATTCAGTTCAGTTCAGTTGCTCAACTGTGTCCGACTCTTTGCGACCCCATGAATCGCAGCACGCCAGGCCTCCCTGTCCATCACAAACTCCCGGAATTTACTCAAACTCATACCCATCACGTTGGTGATGCCATCCAGCCATCACATCCTCTGTCGTCCCCTTCTCCTCCTGCCCCCAATCCCTCCCAGCATCAGGGTCTTTTCCAATGAGTCAACTCTTTGCATGAGGTGGCCAAGGTATTGGAGTTTCAGCTTCAGCATCAGTCTTCCAGTGAACACCCAGGACTTCTCTCCTTCAGGATGGACTGGTTGGAGCTCCTTGCAGTCCAAGGGACTCTCAAGAGTCTTCTCCAACACCATACTTCAAAAGCATCAATTTTTCGGCGCTCAGCTTTCTTTACTGTCCAACTCTCACATCCATATATGACCACTGGAAAAACCATAGTCCTGACCAGACGGACCTTTGTTGGCAAAGTGTTGTCTCTGCTTTTTAATATGCTGTCTAGGTTGGTCATAACTTTCCTTCCAAGGAGTCAGCGTCTTTTAATTACATGGCTGCAATCACCATCTGCAGTGATTTTGGAGCCCCCCAAAATAAAGTCTGACACTGTTTCCACTGTCTCCCCATCTATTTCCCATGATCTCACAATTAATCACTCCCTTTCATTGTAAAAGAGTGATTTAATCTTGATATCCAGACAGATAACCAGACATGAAGGACATTCCTGGTAGTGTAGGGGTTAAAGCTCTGTGCTGCTACAGCAGAGGAGGCAAGGGTTCAGTCCCAAGTCAGGGAACTAAGATCCCATATGCCCCATGGAGCACAGCCAGAAAATAAAAAATAAAATTAAAAAAACAGAAATGAAATTAAAAAATATTACAAATCTATTTTATTTATGAAGATAGATACAAATTTTCTAATATAAAATATTTACAATCCCAAACTAAAAGTTTATTAAAAGATAACTATATCGTGACCAGATTGAGCTTGCCCTGAAGATGTAAGTATGGATTGTTCTGCAGATTTTACCATTTTCAGGGGCCACAGTGATTAAAAGACTGAGACTTATATGATCATCTCAATGGGTGTAGAAAAACTTAGAATAAATTCAACACTCATTCATAGTATAAAGGAAGCTTGTAATCTAAACTCATTTTCTTAACCTGGTTATGTTTATAAGCATTATTCTAAATAGAAAATTGTAAGTAACATTCTTTTTACATTCAGGACCAAAGATACCCACTTTCACCACTTTATTACTTTTAACATTTTCTTATATTCTGGTTTGTGCAATAATCTAGTCAGTGTGATAAAAATTTAAAAAAAAATTAAAGCAGAAGATTTGAAAAAAGGAAATAAAACTGTCATTGTTTGAAAATTATTTGCTTGTATACATAAAACAAGTAAGACTGAGCAGGCAAATAACTAGAAATGAGAGAAGGATTTATCCAGGTAACTGTGCAAAAGTCAACTGCATGCACAAGTGACACATTTAGAAAGAACAAATTAAAGGCAAAGACACCCTTTCATGGCAGCACAGGCTATTCTGTACCTTAGGGATAAATCTAACAGCTATTTTACAGTGGCTTCTGTATAGAAAGGGCTTCCATGATAGCTCAGTTGGTAAAGAATCCACCTGCAATGCAGGAGACCCCAGTTTATTCCTGAGTCTGGAAGATCCCCTGGAGAAGAGATAGGCTACTCACTCCATATTCTTGGGTTTCCCTTGTGGCTCAGCTGGTAAAGAATCTGCCTGCACACTTTTTATAATAGCCAGGACATGGAAGCAACCTAGATGCCCATCAGCAGACGAATGGATAAGGAAGGTGTGGTACATATACACCATGGAATATTACTCAGTCATTAAAAAGAATTCATTTGAATCAGTTCTAATGAGATGGATGAAACTGGAGCCCATTATACAGAGTGAAGTAAGCCAGAAAGATAAAGACCATTACAGTATACTAACGCATATATATGGAATTTAGAAAGATGGTAACGTTAACCCTATATGCAAAACAGAAAAAGAGACACAGAAGTACAGAACAGACTTTGGGACTCTGTGGGAGAAGGCGAGGGTGGGATGTTTCGAGAGAACAGCATCGAAACATGTATATTATCTAGGGTGAAACAGATCACCAGCCCAGGTTGGATGCATGAGACAAGTGCTCGGGCCTGGTGCACTGGAAAGACCCAGAGGAATTGGGTGGAGAGGGAGGTGGGAGGGGAGATCAGGATGGGGAATACATGTAACTCCATGGCTGATTCATGTCAATGTATGGCAAAAACCACTACAATATTGTAAAGTAATTAGCCTCCAACTAATAAAAATAAATGAAAAAAAAAAAAAAAAAGAATCCACCTGCAATGTGGGAGACCTGGGTTTGATCCCTGGGTTGGGAAGATCCCCTGGAGAAGGGAATGGCTACCCACTCCAGTATTTTGATCTTGAGAATTTCATGGACTGTATAGTCCATGGGGTCGCAAAGAGTCGGACATGGCTGAGTGACTTTCACTTTCTATATAGAAAAGTACAGATGTTACAGAGTTATACTGAAATGACAATGAATTGAGAGGTAGGACACAATGAGATGAGTCTGAATGAAGAGATGTGAAAGGGTGTTCACAGAATAGAAAATTAACTAATCCCACCAATGTTGAGTCTTTGGAAATGACCTATGGACTCAATGCTTTGCCAATAAAAGTTCCAGTATGTTTGTGTGCACACATATGTGTACATTACATTTGACAAACTGAGTCCAGTGTTGATGCATAAGAGCTGAGAATCTAGAGTGGCTCAGACAGACTTGTAATTTGTGAGTTAACAATGCAGTTACTCAGTCATTCAGTTGTGTCTGACTCTTTGCAACCCTCTGTCCATGGGATTTCCTAGGCAAAAATACTGGACTAGGTTGCCATTACCTTCTCCAGGGGATCTTGCCAGCTCAGGGATTGAACTTGTGTCTTCTTCATTGGCAGGGGGATTCTCAGCCACTGAGCAATCTAGAAAGTCCCCGCCAAGGCTGTGGAGGGAGTCTGAATTAGGAGAATTTAATGCCTAATGACCTCATTACTTTTCATGCTGTTATCCAGAGAAAGCAATAAATAAATTGACCTAAGTATTCAAAGTATACCTGCTCAGTTTGGATTTTTCTCTATAATGTTAAGGATACCATTTTGGATTTTGTTTATTTTATTCTGTTTACTTTTGCTCCTTAGATTTATAGCATGCTATTAAATCATAGTTGTCATTTCATAACACATGGCTATCATTGGTCAGTGCTTAGCTGTAACTTATTTCTTCTTTATTTACATCATGAAAAATGAACCCCTATGAACCTGTCACCCAGTTCAAGAATTAGAACCTTATTATCAGTGTACAAAATTCAAACTAGAATGCAGTGAACCTGTTTTAAAGGGCACTCTTTGCAATGGATATCTGTTACTATTGCTTGCCTAGTGTTCTTTGTTTTTCTTCTGGGAAGGAGATCTACAGTGATTTTCTTTTAGGGAAACTCCATTCTTTGATGAGCTAATGAGATTGTCAACTCAGATTTCCTCTTGCACAGCTAAGGTTCAAAGCTTGACTCAAGCCCAGTCAAGATTTTCTTTCTTGGGCATTTGAACTTAGGAAGAGTCCTGTGTATTCAGAGGTCTTCCGGATATCAGGATGTCAGGATGCCCACTATTTCCTATTGGTGAGAGACACAGATCTGCCTTGGTTCCTGCTGTGGAAGCCTGGATGCTGTATTCTTCCCTAGGTTCTGTGACAAACGCAATGCTCTTCTAGGAAATCAAGTTCTTAGCCTGAATCAATTTCAGTTGTTTGCTTGCTTGCTGCCAATAATTATAGCAACTACTGTCTGTAGGCCGTGCTTGCATGCTCAGTCACTTCATCATCTCCGACTCTGCAACCCCACGGACTGTAGCCCACCAGGCTCTGTCCATGGAATTCTCCAGGCAGGAATACTGGAGCAAGTTGCCATTTCCTCCTCCAAGGGATATTCCCGACCCAGGGATCCAGCCCGAGTCTCCTGTGTCTCCTGACTTAGCAGGCAGATTCTTTACCACTGAGCCACCTGGGAAGCCCTAACCACTCTCTACATTAAATTGAATTGTCTACATGACTAATGACCCAGCTTCACCAAGGCATGAATATCTGAGATCTGAGTGTAGGCGCATCATGCTTACCCTCTGTTCTTAGACACAATTCCCCACCAAGGAAAACAGTATCGGACAGCTAATTTATCTACTTGGAATCAATGAACACATCTTTAATCTTTTTTGAAAATATTTCAATAAATAGGGTGAGTGATATGATAAAAAGATACCCATGGCATCTCTAAAAGAAGGTAAAATCTGTTTACATAAGCCAGATTGATAGATGTCTATTTCTCAGGTAAAGGCTTTTGGGATAGGTTCTGTAAGGCCTCAGGCTCGAGGAGCCCCATATGTAACACTTCTTTCCTTCTCGTGGGAAACAGATGGAATTAACAGACTATTACATTGTCTGCTAAAACCAAGTACAGTTCCGCTCCTTCTACAGACAGCCTGACTGTCTGAGATAAAGGAAGAGACCATAGAATGTCTCAAATTGATATTTTAAAAACCCTGTTTGTTTAGAAACCATTTTTACTTGCTTTGTTTGACTTAGTCAAGCAGTGTGGAAACTCTTCTCTTCAAAGCAATGAGGCACGACTAGACACTGTCAGTGTTAATAGTTTTTGCAAGAAGCAAAATAATAGACTAGGAAATCGCCACCTGCTCTGTTGGGTAAGGTCGGCTGGTTGTCCCCTAGAGGCTGCACTGTGGGAGGCGAGGCTGACCTTGTCTCTGTTTTCATCACCAGATAAACCACACGCACTCTGGAGCCCTGGGTCCACTAGACAGTCAAGGAACCCTGCATTGGCGGACAACTATCAACACTGCATCTGGGCATGCAGTGTTTGCTGCTAAAACCAAGTAAATGCAATTTACTCACTAGTAAATTGACAATAGCAAACCGTCTCCAATTATACCCACTCAAAGTAGCGTCTTTGGCCTGTAGCCGATGAACCAGTTATAAAGCCCCTTCATTTTATCAATTATCTTTCAACCAACACTGTTTTTAATTTTTTTTAAATAACTTATTTTATTGAAGTATGTTCATGCTAAGTTGCTTCAGTCGTGTCCAACTCTGCATGACCCTATGGACTGTAGCCCACCAGGCTGCTCTGACCCAGGGATTCTCCAGGCAAGAATGCTGGGGTGGGCTGCCATGCCCTATTGTCCATAGGAGACCCAGGCTTGGCTCAAGGGTCAGGAAGATCCCCTGGAGAAGGAAATGGCAACCCACTCCAGTAATCTTGCCTGGAGGATTCCATGGACAGAGAAGCCTGGTGGGCTACAGTAAATGGGGTCACAAAGGGTCAGACATGACTGAGTGACTAAAACTTTCACAACATATAGTTGGTTTACAGTGTTGTGTTAATTTCTACTGTACAATAAAGTGATTATTATACATGTATATATATACACAAATATATATATATACACACACATTTGTTCATATGCTTTTCCAATATGGTTTAATCACAGGATATTGAATATAGTTTTCTGTGTAATAAGTAGGACTTTGTTGGTTATCCATCCTGTATATAATTGTTTGTGTATATCGATGTTTGGTGGATGTTTCAGAACTGTGCCAGTCAGTTTTAATCCCTCCAGTATCTCTCCTGTCCTTGATGACTTCCTATGGATGGATCTGTGACTGGACTCCAATGATATCCTTTGTAAACTTGCTCAGTGTTCAACTCTTTGCGACCCATGGACTGTGGCCTATGAGGTGCCTCCATCCATGGAATTTTCCCGGCAAGAGTACTGGAGTGGGTTGCCATTTCCTTCTCTAGGGGATCTTCCCGATCCAGGGATTGAATCCAGGTCTCCAGCGTTGCAAGCAGATGGTTTTACTGTCTAAACCACCAGGGAAGCTCTCTGTATTAACACATCTATTAATAGATGTGCTGTGCTCAGTCACTCAGTTGTGTCCGATTCTCTGTGGCCCCGTGGACTGTAGCCCACCGGGCTCCTCTGTCCATGGGACTCTCCAGGTGAGAATACTGGAGCAGGTTACCATTTCCTTCTCCAGAGGATCTTCCCGATCCAGGGCTTGAACCTCAGTCTCTTGCATCAGACAGAGAAAGATATGTATCATATGATATCACTTATATGCAGAATCTAAAAAAAAAGATACAATGAACTTCTTTACATTCAAAACTGGGCTAAATGAATATATACAATGGTTAGAGTCCTCAGAAATTCTGAGGAGGGGGCTGTATTATTTTTTTATTATCTTATTTATATCAGTTCAGTTCAGTCGCTCAGTTGTGTCCAACTCTTTGCGACCCCATGGACCTCAGCACACCAGGCCTCCCTGTCTATCATCAACTCCCAGAGTTTACCCAAACTCATGTCCATTGAGTCGGTGATGCTATCCAACCATCTCATCCTCTGTTGTCCCCTTCTCCTGCCTTCAATCTTTCCCAGCATCAGTGTCTTTTCCAATGAGTCAGCTCTTTGTATCAGGTGGCCAAAGGATTGGAGCTTCAGCTTTAGCATCAGTCCTTCCAATGAATATTCAGGGTTGATTTCCTTGAGGATTGACTGGTTTGATCTCCTTGCTGCCCAAGGGACTCTCAAGAGTCTTCTCCAACTGATGCAGTTCACAAGCATCAATTCTTCAGTACTCAGCTATCTTTAGAGTCCAACTCTCATGTCGTTACATGACTACTGGAAAAACCATAGCCTTGACTAGATGGACCTTTGTTGACAAAGTAATGTCTTGCTTTTTAATATAGTTTGCTCTAAAAAAAGGAATTTGGAAAATCTTAATTTCCTTGATAATCATTAACCGAAAAAGTGAGAGTGACACTTTTTGATGATTTACTGTCCTGACATAAAGATTTTTAAAGAACCACTGTTTTGTACATTAAGTCAATTGGATATAGAGTTACTTTTAATTTGCTTATTTTAAAAGTAAATTACTTAATTAGTTAATTTATTTTAAAAATAAATTATTTAAATTAATTTAAATTATATAGTCCAGAGGACACAAATGAAAGACATAATTATTGAATATATAATAGTCATATAAGTAAGTACATCTTTTCTAGATACTATGGGAATCATTATTGATACATATAAACTCTCATTTTTCTTTTCCATGAAAAAAAAAAAAACTGCATTTGCAGAAGTGGCGCTTTTCCCACTACATCTGTGGTATGGAAAATAGTCAGGGGAAAACAAAACACAAAAAAACAAAGCACACAAACTGGAAATGCCTAAAAGGTAGATGAAACCTCTGTTATTCTGAGGCAAATAAAATTTTATTATTCAAGCTTTTTGAATTGTATGAAACCTTTTCTTAAGGTTTGACCTGAAGGATAGAAAGAATTAGGGGTGAGAGTGATTTGTAAAGAGAAAAATTAAAACCCTGAATAGTCTTCTCAGGTTTTGTGTGATGGAAAGTACGAAGACATCCTAATTAGTGGTTGGAGAAGCGTTAGGCCATTGGGAATTCAGAGGTATAGTTAGGGAAGGTGCACACAGCTTTCTTGGTATTGATCAAGTGACACTCATTATCCCCGACCCAAGGACAAAAAATGAATAATGCATTAGAGATGACAGAGGAGTCTTAATGTCTAGGAAGGAAGTCTTTAAGAAATTTAATGACTTGGGGAGATTGTGCAAGATTACAATTCCTTGAGGAGAAACATACTGATAATAAAAACAAAGTGCAAAGAAAACATACTCTATCAAATATGAAAACTTAAATAATGGAAACTCTGACAAAGAGGGATCAATGAGAACAAACCTCACCGTGACCTGCAAGGGGCTCATATCTATAAGTCCTTTCGGAAATATGATGCCATTTCTAAAAATTATTTTCCTTTCCATTTGATCTCACAATTTACAATAGGAAAATAATAAGAATTTAAAATATTACGATCAACAGAACATCAGGAGATGACTAGCACGTGTGGTTAGGAAGTCATTAACCTGAAAAGATAAATCTTCAAATCTGTGAGATAATGATTAATGTTGAAAAATAAACGAGTGGGTGACACGAAAGACACCCTACATCCATTTGTGTCAAGGTTTGCTTGTCTTTTCTCATTGCTTTTGGATTCAGTAAAGTTAATTACTTTATCTTTTGTCTAGTACTAGGATGTTTTAGGCCTTTGACCTCACACTTTCCATATCTACATTAAAAAGGCAGAAGCAAAAGGGGACAGGCATTTATAAGATTTCAACTATACTCTAAGGAAATATTCTGGGTGCTATTTATGACCTGATTTAATCTTTGCAAAAATTCATGAGGTACATAGAAATATGTTTATTTTCCAGATGATGAATTGCAAGCATGAGAGGCCAAAGATTATTAAACTAGCAAATGACCAAGGTCAGTTAGGGAGTACGTTTTCCATGACACTCTAGTGATTTCTAAAGTAACTGGTAACCATCATTATGAACATAGGACCCTTTGGAACCATCAAGGAAAGATTAATATTCAATGTATCCTATCAATGTAGTTTCAAAGGAGTAGAAATAATTCTTTCCTTCACATTCAACCTACTTGATTTGATTTTATCACTGATGGTAGAAATACTACACTGTGGAGAACAGTATGGATGTTTCTTAAAAAGGTAAACAAAGAACCACCGTATGACCCAGCAGTCCCACTACTGGATATATATCCAGAGAAAAACAGAATTCAACAGGACACATGTACTCCAGTGTTCACAGAATATTATTTACAATAGTCAGGTCACAGAAGCAACCTAAATGTCCAACAACAGATGAATGGATAAAGAAGATGTGTTATATACGTACAGTGGAATATTACTGAACCATATAAAGGAATGGAATAGGGTCATTTGTAGAGATGTGGATGGACCTAGACTCTGTCATACGGAATGAAGTCAGAAAAACAAATGTGGTATACTAATTCGTATACATGGAGTATAGAAAAAATGGTACAGATGAACCTATTTCCAAGGCTGGAATAGAGACACAGACATAGAGAATGGACTGTGTACACAGAGGAGGAAGGGGAGGGTAGGATGGATCGATGAACTGGGAGATTAAGATCGGCATATATGCAGTGCTGTGTGTAAAACAGCGAGCGGGAAGCTGCTGTGTTGCACAGGGAGCTCGGCTCAGGGCTGTGTGATGACCTGGGGGTGGATGGGGGCGAGAGAGGCCCAGGAGGGAGAGGATACATGTGTACATGTGGCTGATTCACTCTGCTATATAGCAGAAATGAATACAGCGTTGCAAAGCAATTATATTCCCATAATAAAATAAGAAATACTACAGAATGCTTAAGGGTGTAATGGTGCACATGCCTCCTGCCAGCTGATGGCAACACGAGGGGCTTTCCTGAGATTGGGTGGGTCTCTCCATCGGGGAAGTAACTTCCACCTAGTGTGAGGTCTGAGCGCTGGAGGGCGTGCTCTCATTTTCCTGGTGGTGCTCCAGCCTCTGTTCAGAGATCTGAGGTTCTCTGGCGGGGTCAACAGGTTTCTGGCTTTCCCTCCCCACTTCACGCTCAGCCTTGAAAAGTCTTTTACAAACACAACACAGCAGCTTGAGACCTATCTTGTCTGACTATTCAGGTTCCACTTCTTTGGAGCCCTCTGTGCACAGACCAATTTTGTTAAAAAAAAAAAAAAAGGCTTTGTTTCCCAGAGGAATCATTAAATAATGTATCTGTGTCATAAGAATTCTAAATAGTGGCGCTCCTAGGAGGCGTCTCTGCCAGGATGATTTGCAGACACGGGGCGGTCAGAGCGTTTGAACAGAATAAAAATGGGGCCACTCAGAGTCACAGAGGGATTGTAGTTTGAGGCGAAGAGAACGTAGCCTGGGGCGCAGTGGAGTCAGATTTAAAATAGGAAGTTTCCCAGGCTTCACACGAGGTGAAATGAATCCAGGTCTCCAGGGTCGGTGCAGGGGTTCAGCTTTGTCAGAGGCTCTGCGGGGCCCTCGGAGGCAGAGGGTGAGCCATCTTGGGGAAACTGCAGGAGGACGGATGTGTGTCCCCAAGGCAGGAACTCTGAGTGCAGAAGGAGAATGGCGACAGGTAGCTGAACAGTTGGGGAACAGCTAGATGGGGTGGGCAAAGAGTTATTCCTCTCCAGTACTCACGTACAGATGTGAGAGTTGGACCATAGAGAAGGTTGAGCACTGAAGAATTGATGCTTTCGAACTGTGATGTTGGAGAAGACTCGTGAGAGTCCCTTGGGTAGCAAGGAGATCCAACCAGTCAATCCTCAAGGAAATCAATCCTGAATATACATTTGAGGGACTGAAGCTGAAACTCCAATACTTTGGCCACCTGGTGGGAAGAGCCGACTCATTGGAAAATACCCTGATACTGGGAAAGATTGAGGGCAGGAAGAGAAGAGGGTGACAGAGGATGAGATGGTTTTATGGTCTCACTGACTCAGTGGACATGAGTTTGAGCAACTCTGGGAGATGGTGAAGGACAGGGAAGCCTGGTGTGCTGCAGTCCATGGGGTTGCAGAGTCAGACAGAACTTAGCGACTAAACAGCAAACCTTGATCTGGGAGTAGATGGAGACACTGGATTTGTGTTTTGTTTATAGCAGAGTCAGGGACCCTGCCAAGAGATGCAGAGAATGACCATGTTCTTGATCAGGACCATGTCAGTGGTGTAGGAGGATGGGAGCAAATAAAGCGATTCCCAAGACAGTTGAAGAGAGATGGAATTTCATGACTTATTAGTAAGTGGGATGAGGGAGTGGGAGGAATAAACTCCACTCCCTAATCTGAACAGGTAACATAATTTATAATTTATGAACAATTTCAGAACTGAATTTTTACCTATTTTAAAAATTAGGTAGATGCTGCTGGACCTTAATTAGTGCTCTGAGTTAAGAGAGAGAGGGAATGTGATCTGTTTTTAATTAACTAGGAAGATACTCTGCACTTTTATACATACCCTAACTGATCCTAGTGTTGATTCCCCGTGCATAGAATCTTTCCTAATGTTAAGCTCTCATAGTACAGTTTTCATTTGTTTAATTTTCTCCTGTTTTTTGTACAAGAGGGGCTAATTAGCATCCTTGACTTTGGAGATGTTATTCTGGGTCACCAGCATGGCCCTTTGCAGATTCCCAATGACCCCAAAGATTATACTGTGGAAAACTATAGATATTACTTTGAAGACCTCAATGATATTGTTAACTTCCATTTAACAACTTATTTAGAATACTACATTTTTCTCATCATCTAACATGTTTATATTCTGCGATCTTTTTGTAGAGCATGAAAGTTAGGGAAGGAGTTTCTTAGGTCTTTTACTTACCATAAAAAGTAAATAAAGGGAATAAAAAGGGATGGGGTGGGTAGGGAGGTGGCAGGGGGGTTCAGGTTGAGGGCGTGACATGTGTGTGCCTGTGGCCAGTTTGTGTTGATGTATGGCAGAAACCATCACAATATTGTCAAGTAATTATCCTCCAATTACAATAAGCAAATTAATTTTTTAAAAAAGCTAATTCATAAAAGAAGAAGTCTTTGTTTAATGTGTTTCCAAAGTAGTTCAACCTTGCCTTTGTGCTCAGTCACTCAGTTCTGTCTGACTCTGTGACCCCAGGGACTGTAGCCCTCCAGGATCCTCTGTCCATGGGATTTCCCAGGCAAGAATACTGGAGTGAGTCACCATTCCCTTCTCCAGGGGATCTTCCTGACCCAGGGATCGAACCCACACCTCCTGCATCTGCTGCATTGGCAGATGAATCCTTTACCACTGAGTCCAAGTCCGATTCATCCTTACTTTATTAAAGGGAATTCAAATTTAAACAGTGACGTATGATTTTTACACATGATTTTAAAAATAATTTTAAAAGTAAGATTGCCTGATTCCAGGAAAAGTGCTACAAAATGGATGCATTTCTGGTTTTAATATAAAATTCTATAAGCTTATGGAAAGTAATTTGTTAATGACCATCATATGAATATTGCTTGATTTTTCTTGTGGTGTATTGATTCAGCACATTTAAACCTACCATTCAATTTTACATTGTCGCAGGGCCGCAAGAGCTTCCATTTTTTAGCTTTTACATTCCCCACTGGGCCTGGCGTAGTATCTTGAACATGGGAAAGATAAAAATGTCAGTTAAATAAATTGAAGCTCAAAGAATACAAAGGGTCATCATTCTCAATATCAAAATCAGAGTCTTTTAGAGGGTACAGTGTTTGAGGTTAAGTCTGTAGTGTCACCAAGACAAATCAACAATCAGCTTACACCAAAAGTTCATTCTAAGCTTAATTTTTATTTGATATTTTTCCTTAGAAAAATGAGCTAAATTAATTCCACTTAATTGGATGTTTTTGTTACTTTTCTCCTGACAGATTGAGATATTTTTATCATAGTAGTTCTAAAGTTTCCTCCATGATTAATGAAAAATCATGGAGGAAATTTTAATTTATAATGCTTAAATTTCTAATATTCTGTCACCATTAAGTCTTCATCTGAGCTCTCTTACAGTTATTCAGAGATAGACTTTACATCTTTGAAGACACTTTATAATTTTTTTTTTGTTCAAGTAGGGATACCTTAAAACCTTTGTATACTTTGCATACTGAATGCACTTTTTTTAAAAGCCTGAACTTTAGCTGAAAGGTGTGTTATCTAGATAAACTATCACCGAGCTTTCTTTAATATAAAAACTTTATCTAGAGCCTGTCATACAGAGTGAAGTAAATCGGAAAGAGAAAAAGAAATACCATATGTTAATGTTTATATGTGGAATCTGGAAAAATGAACCTGTTTCCAAGGTAGGAATAGAGATGCAGACATAGAGAACGGCCTTGTGCACACAGAGGGGGAAGGAAAGGGCGGGGCGAACGGGGAACCTGGGATTGACATGAACACACCGCCAGGCGTGAAATAGACAGCCAGTGAAAAGCTGCTGACAGCGCAGGGAGCTCAACTCAGTGCTCTGTGATGGGGAGGGTGGGATGGGAGGAGAGAGGGGGCTTAAGAGGGAGGCGCTGCATGCATGCATAAGGCTGACTCACTTCACTGTACAGATAAACCAACACAGCCCTGTAAAGCAATTGTATTCCACAAAAAAGAAAAAAGAAAATTACACCGAAAACGTCTTGAGGTGGAAGCAACATACTAAAGATTTCTTGGATGGTTTCATACTCTTTGACCTCCTTTCTAGGCCAGCAACAAATATTTAGTGTAATAAACATGGTGATGAATGAGGACATGGGCAAGAACTAGCAGCAGACAAATGAACTGCTGTGTGAACTGTGGGCACACACCCCGAGGAAAACATCCTGGGATGAGGAGATCTCATCCTTGGCTGGAAGTAGGTGAAATGACAATAATAATATGTAACCCCTATATAGAGTAAGAGATGAGAGTGACAAGAGAATATTGAAGATAGTATTTTCTTAAAATTTCTTAAAAATAAGAAAGTACTTTGACCTTTGACATTTAAAAATTTTCTACAGAAGCAAGCACATTTCCATCCTATGAAAATCTGAATTAGCTAGGGTAAGTTTTCTATTTTCTATTTTATTGATGTGGAGCAAGTAAAATGGCTCATTCAGGTTTGCTTGGAAATGGAAATTCAAAGAGTAGAAAATTACTTTAAGTCATGATCTAGTTATCTTTCCATGATGTTACACAATTCACCTTTTTCATTGTAATAATAACGATGAGTAATAAACATAACATCCTATACCAGTTCAGCTATGACTGCATCCTGACCGCAGTAATTACAGAGCATATGGAATAGAGAGTTCTGGGAGGTGGCCGTGGGTGTATGCCCCCAGTGCACTAGTTCCCTGGTGTGTGTAGCCCCAGCAGGACTGAAGTCAAGGTACCGTCGCGACCCCGCAGAGTAGAGGGTTGTGACTGTGCACGCATGATGCTCACACCAGCAGAGGAGTGTGTGTGTCTGGGGGCAGACACACAGGACACGGACATATGTGAGTGCATACAAAGAGAGAAGCTGTCTTTCCGGAAGGGAGCCGCTCACATGGTGGGCATCCTTGATGGGAGGGGAGTTCACCGCCCCGATCAAGGGAGCACGGGGTCAGAGAGCTGGGGCACAGACAGAGACCGGGATCCTGTTACTAGGGTACCATACTCCCATCATACTTACTTTTATGGGCGGATAATTGAGAATCAAAATGGTATCTATTCATAGTGTGTGAAGTGATGATCTTATGTGGTCACCTCACACAGTTGTCTGGATTTTTTGTGTTGTTTTGGTTGTTGTTGTTGTTTTGCTTTTTTGTAAGAATGCTTCAGATCTGCTTCCTTAGCAAATTTCAAATATGTTGGGTTGGCCAGAAAGTTCATTCAGGTTTGTCCATAGGTGTTAGAGGGAAATTCAAGTGAACTTTTTGGTCACCCAATACAATATAATATTGTTAGCCATAATTATAGTTTGTACTTTTATCAGAATATATTCTAACTGAAAGCTTATGCTCCATTTCCCCCACATCCAAGCCCTTGGTAGCCACCATTCTATGTTGCTTCTTTTGAATTTGACTTCATCACTATTATTATTATTATCGTTATCTTTGATCTCACATAAAGGTGAGGCATGTACTATATGTCTTCCTCTCTCTGGCCTATTTTACCTAGCATAGTACCCTCAAGACCATCCATGTTATTACAGTGGCAGGATTTCCTCCTTTCTTATGACTGACTCGTATGCGTTGTTTATATTGACCTTTTCTATACATTTCCCTATTGACGGATACTTGGGTTGTTTCTATATCTTAGCTATTGTGGATCATGCTTGAATGAACATGGGGATGCATATATCTTTGAGTTGGCATTTTCATTTTCTTCAGATAAAGATCCAAAAGGGGAATGGCTGGATCATATGGTAGCTCTATTATTAGTTCTTTGCTGCTGCTGCTGCTGCTGCTAAGTCAACCATGTCTGAACCGTCTGTGTGACCCCATAGACGGCAGCCCACCAGACTCCCCCGTCTCTGGGATTCTTTAGGCAAGAACACTGGAGTGGGCTGCCATTTCCTTCTCCAATGCATGAAAGTGAAAAGTGAAAGTGAATTCGCTCAGTCATGTCTGACTCTCAGCGACCGCATGGACTGCAGCCCACCAGGCTCCTCTGTCCATGAGATTCTCCAGGCAAGAGTACTGGGGTGGGGTGCCATTGCCTTCTCTGTTAGTTCCCTGAGGAGCCTCCATACTGTTCTCCATAGTGGCTGCACCAACTTGCATTCCCACCAACAGTATAGGAGGGTTTCCTTTTCTCCACACCCTCACCCACACTTGTGATCTCCTGTCTTTTTGGTAAAAGCCGTGCTAACAGGTATGAACCAATATCTCACAGAAGTGAGTATTTGTTTAGGAGATATTTGCTGAGGAATTAGGCATCATCTCTCCTTAAAGATTATGGGCAGGATATTTAGAAAAGGGGAATTTCTGGGCTGTCCAGAAGGTAAGCTTTCAATTCTTTGAGAGGAGGATCAATCCATCCAGATGGCGGTGACTTCTTCCTTCTCTTAACAAGAGAGCATTTGAGGTTGAAGGGTGAGTGCCGTAATGGTCCCATGCCTGGGTTCCTTATTCTGAGGACAGTCTTCCCAGTCAGCAGCACCAGATGGGGTAGGATAAGCCCTGCCCCTCAAGGTCACTGTGAGGTTAACCCTGCACCAGAAATAGTAAGTGCCGAGTGCCATCATCGTGAAGAGCGCAGTGCATCATCCATACTGCTGCAGAGTTCTGATCAGAACTTCTAGGAGATATTTTCCCCCAGTGATGGTAAATGTAAAAATTCAACTCATTCTCAATATCCTCAACTTATTCCCATAGTTTCTCACTTTGGACTGCAGAAAGGAATCTATTGCCAAATCCATTAAAACAGAAACATTCCCAACTTGAGCAAAATCACAGAACCCCATAAGCTGCCTCTCTGTTAATAATTTAGTACAAATCTAAATTTATTAGCTAGTCCTAAGACACTTTGCCCTGTGCATTATTTATGGGGTCTTTCCCCTTTGGTAGACTACAACTGTCATATTAATTTTTCATCAGGTCATGAAATTTTGTAATTCTCAAGTCTGGTGAATGAAAAGAGAATTATCTCTAGGAAACATTACTACAATGTATCCTGTTTCTGGGAACACATTTACCATCCATTCTAAATACCAAAATAATTTTAAGAAGGATAGTTACAGCAGGTGGTATATCCAGTTTCTCTTAGTAAACCTTGTTGTTCAGTTGCTCAGTCGTGTCTGACTCCTTGCTACCCCATGGACTGCAGCATGCCGGGCTTCTCTGTCCTTCACTATCTCCTGGAGTTTGCTCAAACTCATGTCCATTGAGTCAATCCAACCATCTCATCCTCTGTTGCCTGCTTCTCCTCCTGCCCTCAATCTTTCCCAGCATCAGGGTCTTTTCCAATGACTTGGCTATTTACATTGAGTGGCCAAGGTATTCGAACTTCAGCTTCAGCATAAACTTAGAGCTTATTGATAGCTATAAGCCCCGCATTTCCTGCCTTTAAAAAGGCAGCAGGAGACAGAATGTTTATAATCCCGATGCTAACTTGCACTTTGGTGTCTTCCTCAGGGCCTTCCCCCAGCCCAGAGGAGAAGTGGAAACTGACAATCTCTGCAATCTGCCAAGTCTTAAAACTATTTTCTCCAAAATGCAGTCAGAAATTATCTTAGCATTAAAATGCATCTGTTGGCAGGATCATGAAAGGTGAAGTTTAGTCACTTCAAGGCATGATTAACAAGGTTAACTCTCCAATTCCCTGAAAGGCACCACTCAGGCTGACTCACAGAGCATCTCTTATCAAACATAGCAGGTGCACATTTCACGTTCAAGGTCTTGGGCACTGTGTGTGCATGCATGTTTATGTGTGTATGTGTGTTTGTGTTTTAGATAGACTAAAAGCAAAACTGCATGAAATAAAGATCTCTGTTTAAGATATAAGGTATCTAAGATTGAGGTATAAGATGAGCAAGTACTAGAGATTAATGAACAGCAGGATGACTGTGGTCAACACTGCTCCATGGTTTCGTCTAGGAAAGTCATTAACAGAATAAAACCCTGAGTGCTCATCCCAAGGAGACAATTTTTTCTTTTTATTATTTCAACATCAGCTGATGGATGTTAGCTGAACCTGTTGCTCTAATCCCTCTAATCCCTTCTGTGCATGCTTAGTCATGTCTGACTCTGTGACTCCATGGACTTTAGCCCACCAGGCTCCTCTGTCCGTGGGATTTCCCAGGCAAGAATGCTGGAGCGGGTTGCCATCCCATCCTACAGGGGATCTCCCCCACTCACTTACTGAACCCGCATCACTTTAAAAAAATTAATTTATTTTAATTGGAGGCTAATTAATTTACAATATTATAGTGGTTTTTGCTATACATTGACATGAATCAGCCATGGGTGTACATGTGTCCCCCATCCTGAACCCCCTCACACCTCCCTCCCCATCCCATCCTTCAGGGTAATCCCAGTGTACCAGCCCTGAGCACCCTGTCTCATGCATCCAACCTGGACTGGCGATCTATTTCACATATGGCAATATACATGTATCAATGCTAGTCTCTCAAATCACCCTACCCTTGCCTTTTCCCACAGAGTCCAAAAGTCTGTTCTTTATATCTGTGTCTCTTTTGCTGTCTCACATATAGGGTGGTCATTACTATCTTTCTAAATTCCATATATATGTGTTAATATACTGTATTGGTGTTTTTCTTTCGAACTTACTTCCTTCTGTATAATGGGCTCCAGTTTCATCTATCTCATTAGAACTGATTCAAATGTATTCTTTTTAATAGCTGAGTAATATTCCATGGTGTATATGTACCACAGCTTCCTTATCCATTCATCTGCTGATGGGCATCTAGGTTGCTTCCATGTCCTGGCTATTATAAACAGTGCTGCAATGAACATTGGGGTGCACGTGTCTCTTTCAGTTCTGGTTTCCTCGGTGTGTATGCCCAGGAGTGGGATTGCTGGGTCATATGGCAATTCTATTTCCAGTTTTTTAAGAAATCTCCACACTGTTTTCCATAGTGGCTGTACTAGTTTGCATTCCCACCAACAGTGTAAGAGGGTTCCCTTTTCTCCACACCCTCTCCAGCATTTATTGCTTGTAGGCTTTTGGATAGCAGCCATTCTGACTGGCATGAGATGGTACCTCCTTGTGGTTTTGATTTGCATTTCTCTGATAATGAGTGATGTTGAGCATCTTTTCATGTGTTTGTTAGCCACCTGTATGTCTTCTTTGGAGAAATGTCTGTTTAGTTCTTTGCCCCATTTTTTGATTGGGTCGTTTATTTTTCTGGTATTGAGCTGTATGAGCTGCTTGTATATTTTTGAGATTAATTCTTTGAGAGTTGCTTCATTTGGTATTATTTTCTCCCATTCTGAAGACTGTCTTTTCACCTTGCTTATAGTTTCCTTAGTTATGCAAAAGCTTTTATGTTTAATTAGGTCCCATTTGTTTATTTTTGCTTTTATTTCCATTACTCTGGGAGGTGGGTCATAGAGGATCCTGCTGTGATTTATGTCAGAGACTGTTTTGCCTATGTTTTCCTCTAGGGATTTTACAGTTTCTGGTCTTACATTTAGATCTTTAATCCATTTTGAGTTTATTTTTGTGTATGGTGTTAGAAAGTTGAACCTGCACCTCTTACATCTCCTGCATTGGCAGAGGGGTTTTTTTTTTTAACCACTGAGCCACCTAGGATCAATATATATAAAACAAACTGTCATGCTATACACTTTAAACTTATACAGTGCTGTATATCAACTGCTTCTCAGTAAAACTGGAAAGATTTTTAAAAAGCACAAAAGAATCAACAGAACCAAACCAAGAAAAATAAAAAGGAGTTTCTGTGTCAGTAGAGTCTGGCTTGATAGAAAAAATTCTTATATTCACTGAGGTTTTTATTGTTGTTGTTTACTCGCTAAGTCATGTCTGATCTTTTGCAACCCCATGGACTGTAGCCCACTAGATTCTTCTGTCCATGGGATTTCCCAGGCAAGAATACTGAAGTGGGTTGCCATTTCCCTCTCTAGGGGATCTTCCCGATCAAACTTGCATCTCCTGCATTAGCAGCTGTGTTCTTTACTGCAGGGCCACCAGGGAAGCCCATGTGTTGAATTAGAGTCAACAACACTGGCTTTATGCAGTGTAGAATTTGTCAGTTATTTACTGGCTTCATCACCCTGGACTGAACATCACTCTTCTCAAAGCTATAGCCCCTTCCCTGGAAAAGGAGCACTGTGATGTTACCTGCACCATGGAGCTGATGATAAGATGCCAATATGAAATTCTTGTAAGAAACAGTTATATTATATTTGTTTTATTATGTGTATAAGGTTGAAAGTGAAGGAAGCACAAATAACATTAGCTCAACCACAAAGGGGAAAAGCCCAGAATCACACAAAATATAGATGATTTAAAGTGCATTGAAAAATGCATATGCAGCTGGATCCTTTGAAGAAAAAATTCATTTCTAGAGGGACATAGAAACTCAAAGGACAGCACAGAATGATGTGTCCTCTTTCTGTATCAGTTGGTCAGGACTTCAGCGCACAAGCTTTTAATCAGTTAATAGGAGAGTAACAATATATATAATTCACCTCTAGTTTTTGCAGATCTCCTCTAGAGAAATTAGCTTGTGCACCCTGTTTTATTAAAACTATCACCTAGGTAACTTGCTTTCCTCCTTCACATCTAACGAATATGTTGCCAGAATATCATCTTTGCATGTGTATTCTTTTGGAGAAACCAGTGTGGCAGAACAAGTCTCTGCAGCAGGTCAGGGCATGGCTTCTCATGCTCACATGTGCATTCCCACCTAGTTAAAATGAAGACTCCAGTCTAGTTGGTCTGGGGTGGGACTTGAGTACCCACTTAGGCAATGTGATGCTGTAGGACCATGCTGGAGGAGGGAGGGACCTGGGAGGACAGGACCCCAAGGGTCTATCCATCCATCCATCCATCCATCCATCCTCACCCAGAGGAGGCAGCTGGCGCACTGTGTAGGCTGGCAGGCTAGTAGATGGGGCAGTGGGTACCTGAGATCAGGGGGACACGGTGACCTCCTCTCAGTTCCCCGCAAGGTGAGGACTGATTTGCTCATGGAAATTTTACCTCCACAGGATCATGTCTGACATGTGTGCATACTCAGTCACTTCAGTCATATCTGGCTCTTTGTGAGCCTATGGATTGTTGCCTGCCAGGCTCCTCTGTCCATGGGATTCTCTAGGCCAGAATACTGGAATGGGTTGCCATGCCTTCCTCCTGGGAATCTTCCCGACCTAGGGATCGAACCCATGTCTTATGTCTCTTGCATTGGCAAGAGGGTTCTTTACCACTAGCACCACCTGGGAAACCACTTATATCTGACATTAAAGTGAAAGTGCTAGTTGCTCAGCCATGTCTGACTCTTTACGACTCCGCGGACCACAGCTTGCCAGGCTCCTCTCTCTATGGGATTCTCCAGACAAGAATATTGGAGTGGGTTGCCAATTCCCTTCTCCAGGGAATCTTCTGAACCCAAGGATCGAACCCAGGTCTCCCAAATTGCAGGCAGGTTCTTTATCATCTGAGTCACTTACCAGACATATCTGACATGAGGTGGTATAATCATCATGAATATAAGTCAGGCGTGTCCCATGGAGTAAGCTGATGTCATCTCCTCGGGGAAACCTCAGCAAGGACAGTGCTGTGTTTACCATCTGACTCTGCCAGATGGCAAGGAGCATCTGAGCCTCCCAAGGCAGATTACCTGTTGATTGTCTGTACCTGGGACTGGCCTGGAGCCAAGGAATGGAGACAAGATGTGAGGACAGAAATAGATTCCCCACCCCAACCCCAGTCCAGTCCCCTGTTCTCTCACAGGCCATGAAATCTGCTGGTCATCTTTAAAAAAAAAAACTGCCTGGGTTAGTTTGAGTGAACTTTGGGAGATGGTGAAGGCCAGGGAAGCCTGGCATGCTGCAGTCCATGGGGTTGCAGAGAGTTGGACACAACTGAAGAACTACACAACAGTAAAGTTAAATAACACTTTATGTCATTGTAGGCTCAGAAATAAAATCTAATCTCACCAAGGATTTTAGAATATGAAGCAGTGGAGGGGGTGGTCAGAAGATTGGTGGATGAGAAACTGAGGCAAAAGAATTGGTCTGAATCCTCCTGCCAGTGCAGGAGACACAGGTCTGATCCCTAGTTCAGCAGGATCCACATGCTGCAGAGCCACTAAACCTGTGAAAGTGAAAGTGTTAGTCACTCAGTCTTGTCCAACTCTTTACGAGCTCATGAGACCCACCAGGCTCCTCTGTCCATGAAATTCTCCAGGCAAGAATATTGGAGTGGGTTGCTATTCCCTTCTCCAGGAGATCCTCCCAACCCAGGGATCAAACTCAGGTCTCCTGCATTGCAGGCAGATTCTTTACGATCTGTGCACCACAACTATTGTGCCCATGCTCTAGAGCCTGGGAGCTGCCGCTACTGAAGCCTGCTCGCCCTGGAGCCAGAGCTCTGCAACAAGAGAAGGCCCCGCAGTGAGAAGCCCGCACACCACAACTAAAGAGCAGCCGCCTGTTTGCTGCAACCAGAGAAAACCTGCTCATCAATGAAGATCCAGCACAACAAAAAATAAACAAATGCAGAAATAAACAGATATTTAAAAAAAAAAGAATTTTTCTGAGAATTGGAGGAAAGTGACTGAGATGAGTTTCCAGTCCCTTCTTCTGGACTGTGAGGCCTTCTGCACAGCACAGCTAAGAGTACAGACTCTGCGCTTTATTCCGGCTCCTCTGCTCCTCATTCCAGTGTCGTCCTTTCTTTGTGCCTTTGGATTGTTGTTGTTCAGTCACTCACTTGTGTCCAACTCTTTGCCATCCCATGGATTGCAGCACACCAGACTTCCCTGTTCTTTACTGTCTCCCAGAGTTTGCTCAAACTCATGTCCATTGAGTTGGTGATGCCATTCAACCATCTCATCCTCTGTCGTCTGCTTCTCCTCCTGTCCTCAATCTTTTCAGCATCAGGGTCTTTTCCAAAGAGTCAGCTCTTTGCATCAAGTTGCCATAATAGATGTTCCCATAAGTGTGAATAAACTGGTAAATGCTCAAAGAGACTGGGGCTAGGTGAAATGGGACGACATTTTCTAAAAAGCTGTCTTCAGTGCTGTCTTGGCACAAGCTCTGATTTTAGCCACTGAGACATTGTAATCGAGTAGAAATGCCCATGAAAAACAAGCGAGCAAATGCCAATGATTATATTTTAAACTGACGAACAAATTGTACTAAAGAACTTGCTTTGCTATTTTATTACCCAGCTTTTTCAAAACTACACCTATGTGAATCTTGTTAATTTTTTTTCTCATTTCTGTTCTATATTTCTCCCCGTTTCTGCCCCTGTGTTTTACAATAGTATGTTCAGCTATACATCTGAAACTTTTGAGAATTCAGCTGTGGACTGCTTACTATATGTTCAAGACAATATCTTAAGTGCTATAGGAGGTAAAAATTTTGTCAGGGAGACACACTTATAGAGATAAATACTCTATTAATGAGTTAGCCCTGGAAGGACTGATGCTGAAGCTGAAGCTCCGATCCTTTGGCCACCTGATGTGAGGAGGTGGCGTCTCTTGTGGCGCATGGGCTCCAGGGCACAGATTCAGTAGTGGCGGTGCACGGGCTAGCTGCTCCGTGGCAGGCGGGATCCTCCCAGGTCAGGGATCAAACCCGCATCTCCTGCATTGGCAGGTGGATTCTCTACCACTGAGCCACCAGGGAAGCCCCCCGCCCCCCAACAGGCTTCTTTGTGAATGGAAGTTTTCATTTTTTCTGGGACAAATGCCCAGAAGTACAATTGCTAGATTGTTAGGATAAATGCATGCTTAGCTTTGTAAGAACCATCAGATTATTTCTCATGCATATTGGCAACATATGTGTGATCCAGTTTCTTTGCATCCTGATCAGTAATTGATATTATCACTATTTTTTATTTCAGCAATTTTGATACAGGTCACTGTAGAATTTTAATGTCAATAAATATAAAATTACAACATAATTTTAATGACTAATGTTCTGTTTTCCGTCGGAAGTAGCATTCCTTTAATAAATTCCAAATTGAAGGGAATTCAGGTTTTTTTTTTAACCACTGTTATAAAGAACTGTCTAATAAGCATAAATCTAGTTTTATGTGTCTGGTTATATTACTGAATCAGACCCTGTGGAAGGCTGATGTGTTCGTTTTTAGGGCTTTGATATCCCAAAATTTGATTTGGAAGTCAGAGGCTTGGGTTTAGACATTGATTTCATCAATAATGCCTATATAATCTTAGGCATGCTGTTTAATTTCTCTGGATTTGATTACTTCATGTGTAAAAAGGGGATATTTTGTTTGTCTCATAAGATTGCTGAAAGTGCTAGTTATAATATTTTGTGTAAGATAACACTCAAGAATCTTCAGTTCAGGTCACTCGTGTCTGACTCTTTGCAACCCCTTGGAGCAGCACGCCAGGCTTCCCTGTCCATCACCAACTCCCGGAGTTTACTCAAACTCATTTCCATCGAGTCAGTGATGTCATCTGACCATCTCATTCTCTCTGCCATCCCCTTCTTCTCCCACCTTCAATCTTTCCCAGCATCAGGGTCTTTTCCAATGAGTCAGTTCTTCTCATCAGGTGGCCAAAGTATTGGAGTTTTAGCTTCAGCATCAGTCCTTCCAAGGAATATTCAGGACTGATTTCCTTCAGGATAGACAAGTTTGATCTCCTTTCAGTCCCAGGGACTCTTAAGGTCTTCTCCAAAAACATAGTTCAAAAGTATCAATTCTTTAGCATTCAGCTTTCTTTATAGTCCAACTCTCACATCCATACATGACTACTGGAAAAACCATAGCTTTGATTAGGCAAACCTTTGTTGGCAAAGTTATATCTCTTAATATGCTATCTAGGTTGGTCATAGTTTTTCTTCCAAGGAGCAACTGTCTCTTAATTTAACTTCCACTGTATAATCATAAGGGATTTGATTTAGGTCATACCTGAATGGTCTAATGACTTTCCCTACTTTCTTCAATTTAAGTCTGAATTTGGCAATAAGGAGTTCACGATCTGAGCCACAGGCAGTTCTTGGTCTTGTTTTTGCTGACTGTATAGAGCTTCTCCATCTTTGGCTACAAAGAATGTAATCAATATGATTTTGGTATTGACCATCTGGTGATGTTCATGTATAGAGTCTTTTCTTGTGTTGTTGGAAGAGGGTGTTTGCTATGACCAGTGCATTCTCTTGGCAAAACTCTGTTAGCCTTTGCCCTGCTTCATTTTGTACTCCAAGGCCAAACTTTCCTGTTACTCCAGGTATCTCTTGACTTCCTACTTTTGCATTCCAGTCACCTATAATGGAAAGGACATCTTTTCTGGCTGTTAGTTCTAGCAGGTCTTGTAGGTCTTCATAGAACCATTCAACTTCAGCTTCTTCAGCATTACTGGTTGGAGCATAGACTTGGATTACTGTCGTATTGAATGGTTTGCCTCGGAAATGAACATAGATTATTCTGTCATTTTTGAATACTACAAGAATCTTATGAATGCTCATTAAATACAAGGTCTTCCTAGACTGAACTTCACACAGAGCTTTGAACAGAGTAGATGAAGTACCCTCAGAGTTTATTTCATGCATCACTTCTGACCAGTGTGTTGGGCAATAGCATACTGTGAAAAATCTTAGAGTCGGCAGTAAAAATCCTCAACGTGCGAGTCCCACAGTGGGGTCTCTAGCAGGAGTAGATGAGGAGAGGATGGGGAAGTACCAGCCCTGAGTGAGCTTCATCATTTAGAAATGTGATCGTCAGAATACACCCTCAAGCTGGAGCTATCTTCCTTATCCTGCTGCTGCTAAGTCGCTTCAGTCGTGTCCGACTCTGTAGGAACCCGCGGACTGCAGCCCACCAAGGCTCCTCTGCCCATGGGATTTTCCAGGCAAGAGTACTGGAGTGGGTTGCCATTGCCTTCTCCCTTCCTTAGCCTGCTGCTGCTACTAAGTCACTGCAGTCCTGTCTGACTCTGTGCGACCCCATAGACGGCAGCCCACCAGGCTCCCCTGTCCCTGGGATTCTCCAGGCAAGAACACTGGAGTGGGTTGCCATTTCCTTCTCCAATGCATGAAAGTGAAAAGTGAAAGTGAAGTCGCTCAGTCATCTCCGACTCTGTGCGACCCCGTGGACTGCAGCCCTCTAGGCTCCTCTGCCCATGGAATTTTCCAGGCAAGAGTACTGGAGTGGGTTGCCATTGCCTTCTCCCTTCCTTATCCTAAACACCTGCAAAAGAGCAAGCAGAGTCCTGCCGTACTTAAAATACAGGGAGCTTTTTCCGAAAATGACTCTGGTATCAGAAGATGCAAATTCTAACTTTAAGTTGAAGTGGTGTTGGAGTGGCTAAGTGTATGGAAGTTATAGAAAGTCAGCAACTGGGAACACTTGACACCTTGTTAAGAATTTAAAATATGGTAGAATATGGAGAAGGAAATGGCAACCCACGCCGGCAGTCTTGCCTGTGCTCTAGACCCCAGGAGCCACGTCTACTAAGCCCGTGTGCTTAGAGCCCTGTGCTTCTGCAACAAGAGAAGCAACGGCAGTGAGAAGCCCACACACCACGGCTGGAGAGTCGTTCTTGCTTGCCGCAGCTGGAGAAAAAGCCCACGAAGCAGTGAAGACCCAGCTCAGATAAAAATAAACAATTTTTTAAAAAGCTACATAAGTATGATTTAATTTAAAAATGAATGAATGCAAACTGTTTTTCAAGGGTCAGTGTAAGAAGGGTTTTGAGTTAGAAGAGTTAAATGAATTATATCCTACACAGTTTGACACATTGGTTTCAACAAGGGACAGCCTCATGTTGGCTGCAAACATTTCCAGTGGCCAAAGTATTTCAATGTTGCCTTACAGGGACATGATGGATCATTTTCCATCACCAAGTAAAGCACACGCAAAGAAACGAGAATGAAGTCTTCTCATGTCTGGGATCTGATCTCTGCCCAGCAGTGAGGATGGATTGGGACGCAGATCATGATGAGCCGAGAAACAACAGCGCCCCCTGGAGGGCAGGGCGGCGGCCACAGCTTCTCACTGTGGGTCCTGTCTCTCTGGCTCTGGTCCCGTTTGATGTTTGGCTGGATTAGGTCTCTTTCTTTGGCCAGAATCTGTCCACGCACACCTCCATCTCTCACTGAAGCTGAGCTCCTGAGAGGAAGAAGCATAGGAAGCAGGCCCGTGGTCCTGCTTCACACTTTAGGGAACTAGTTTTCTCTTGGAAGCTCATTGCTTCCGTCTGTAGGGTAGGTTTTCGTGCCGCATGTGTGGTAAGTCCCAGTCTTCAGTGGTGTCCCACTCTTGGCGGCCCCATGGACTGTGGCCCGCCAGGCTCCTCTGTCCAGGGGACTCCCAGGCAAGAGTACTGGAGCGGGCTGCATGCCCTCCTCCAGGGGTCAAACCCGTTTCTCTTACGTCTCCTGCATTGGCAGGCGGGTTCTGCACCGCTGGTGCCCCCCGGGAAGCCCAGAATGGGTTAGGTGTACCTCTCAGATAGGTAGGAGCTTTTAGAATTAAAGGCAGGGCTTCCTGGTGGTCCAGTGGTCAGCACTGCCTTCCAATGCGGGGACACCGATTCAGTCTCTGGTTGGGGAGCTAGGATCCTACATGCCTCATGGCCAAGAGCAAAACATGAAATGGAAGCAATATTGTAACAAGTTAAATAAAGATTTAAAAAATGGTTCACATAAAAGAATCTTTAAAAAACAAAAAACAGAGTAGTTTTTAAAAAACTACTAGTTTTAAACTAGTAGTTTTTTAAAACAAGAATTAAAGGCTGTGTAACATATATCAACTTTATTGTAAGAGAGACTGGTTTTTTCCCCTAATTTCCTTCTCTTATCTCTTTCTTTTAAAGATCTTTTTGCCTGTGAACTATTTTTAAAGTCTTTTTTAAATTAAATTTGTTATAATATTGCTTCTGTTTTATGTTTTTATTTGGGGGGGGGGGGCACTAAACACATGGAATCTTAACTCCCTGCCTGGGGATCAAACCCACACTCCCTGGAAGACGCTGTCTTAGCCACTGGACCACCAAGTAAGTCTGTCCTTTGCTTAGCTCTTGGGCAACACATTCAGGCAGGATATCAAACTAAAATCTCTATTTGCAAAACTTCGTGGAGTTGACCATGTTAAAGGGACTTTAAATGTTACCAAAGCCATTGATAAAGGCGCTTCCAAATGGGGAGAGAGTACTGCCGCTGCGACACTCATAGCTCAGGCATAGTTGGTTCCTGCCAGCACATCCCAGCCACACGGGCCCCAAACAGGACAGTCAGACCTGGCAGTAAATGCAGGACCCCACACTTGGAACACACTTACACTGAAAAAGTATTTGTTTATGTAAAATTCAAATTTAACTGCTACCCTCTAACCCAAATTCCTTATATGAATACTGAAAACTCTAACCCAAATTTCTTTACAATTTTTTTCTAGACACGTGGCTATTTTTAATCTGATCCTTGATTTCACTATTCTATATTCTGTCACCTGGATTTTAGGTGTGTTACATTCCATTGGTTTCTTGTACATGATGCCAATTTCTAGACAGAATTTGCCACACTAAAAATAATTAATGAAGTAAATTATTTGATGAAGTAAATTCTATGTTCTTGAAAAATGCTAAGATTACTAGTCTTGTAAAACTGTACTTACAGCATCTAAAATTAGAGCTCAGTTTGGTTTTTGTTTCATTATCCTAAATCATAAAATAGAATAATTCTGTCAGTCAATATTCTATATCCTATCTGTTCATGTTTTCTCTCTCTAGCTTGGTTATTGTCTACCTGGTTATGGATTCTGTACTTCTCTTTTTTTCTTTAATATTTATTTGCTTGTGCTGGGTCTTAGTTGTGGTGTGTGGGATCTAGTTCCCTGACCAGGGATTGAAACTACAATGCTTGCATTGGGAGCGCAGAGTCTTAGCCACTGGACCACCACGAAGCCTCTGGATTCTGTGCCTCTGTTCCCCAAATGCTGAGAGTCATATCATTTCCTCCCTTTCCTCACACAAACTTTGTTTGTTCTGAGAATTTTAATCTTGTGAAAATGAATCTTTCCCAATATTTTCCCTCCAGGGCATAAAAACAGGGGAAGCCCTACTTGAGAAAGGTACTGAAGCATGAAGAGAGACATGCTCTATGCCGGAGAGCCGCCAGGTCAGAGTCTCCCTGAGGTGAGCAGAGGATATCGTATCAGAAGGGCCGGCTGGCCCACAGGTACTCTCCCTCCAAGGCCACGGTGGTCTCATGGGAAGGATACGTGCCGTCCACACCTTTGCGTTCAGGCCTTGTCCTGAAACCTGAGAGCTATGTGCTCTTGTGATAATTACCTGATACTCTGAATCTCACTCTTCTCAACTGTGACATAGGAATAATAATGTGCCCACAAATAACTGTGCTAAGAAATACAATGACAGTCAGGAAAATGATTTATACACTACAAAGTATTGTACCAATCTAAGCTATTAATTTTGCTCTATTTAAGAATGATTCGTTATTTACAGGATATTGTTCAAAGCTTACAGATACAAATACTTTGTGTAATATATATATATATATATTGGGCTTCCCCAATGACTCAGCAGGTAAAGAATCCACCTGCAATGCAGAAGACACAGGAGACTTTGGTTTGATCTCTGGGTTGGGAAGATCCTCTGGAGGAGGAAATGGTATTTCCTTCCTGAGGAAATACCACCTCAGTATTCTTGCCTGAAGAATCTATGGACAGAGGAGCCTGGGTGGGCTACAGTCCATGGGGTCACAAAGAATCAGACGTGACTGAAACTACTGGGCACACATGTCTATTGTATGTACTAAACAGCATTTGCCTTAAGACACTGATGTGTATTATTCACTGTTTTTTTTTAAACGTTTTATATTGGAGTACAGCCACTTAATAATGCTGTGACAGTTTCAGGTGAGCAACTAGGGGACTCACTCAAACATACACATGTTCCCCTTCTCCCCCAAGCTCCCCTCCCCTCCAGGCTGCTTATAACATGAGCAGCATTCCCTGCGCTGTACACTAGGTCCTTGCTGGTTATCCATTTTAAATACAGCAGTGTGTACATGTTGATCCCAGACTTCACTATTTGTTTTCAGTTCGTCTTGATAAGGTGATCTAAAACATGTCATTATTTACAGGATATTGTTCAAAGCTTACAGATACAAATACTTTGTGTAATATATTAGATCAGAAATCCATTAGATCAGTACAATCTGGTTTTGCAGAAGAAAGTGAAATAACAAAAGTAAGAATACTACAAAGGATCCCAGAGACTTTAAGAGCCTTGGTTTTCTCTTTTAATATAAAAAAGAATAAGCAGAAGGTTGCATTATTTGCCTGGCATTAAACACCGATTCATGCTGCTTGACTTTCTGCCAGTACCTTTCAAGGCCTGCCCCGTGGAAGCCGAGGCTGGGTTCAGAGCCTAGAGATACAGACGCACGTTCAGACATGCAGGAGTCTGCAGCCAGAAGAGACATCGGCCAAGGTGGGACGAGGCTGGAGGTTCTGTCAGTAAGACGCCTGCTCCCCCCGTGGCCTCTCTCATCCTGCTGTTGCCTCTGTCTAGAAGTGCCCCGCCAAGGCTGATTAGAATTCTGCAGGGAGACGCCTGTGCTCCTCTAGAATCTTTGTCTCGGCTGATTAGAGTTCAGGTAACCCCTGCGTTCTGCAAGGAATCACGCATCTCAATCCATGCCAGACATAAAATATCTGTTTTGACAGTCTTTGATTGTACTTAAGTAGTGCAGGTTTTAAATAATCAAAGAGGGCTTATATGATCAAGTCTAAGGTCTCAGAAGTTCTTTTCTGTCAATAAGGAGGAGAAGTTTTCTGAAAAAATAGAATAATAAAATTACAGATAACACGGAGCTGCCTAGACTCAGGTGCTCAGTGTACAGAGGGAAAAGGGAAAACAGAGGATAAAAGAAGGTCAAGAGTCTTGCCTGCATTCACATGTCTGGTTAAAAACTAGTATTTTGATCTCTTAAATCTCAATTAATTTTTCTTTGCAGTCCAGCTGTTAACACCTTTAAATTCCTTCCTCCCACACTTCCTCTCTCTCTCTTTCTTACTTTCTTTCACTGTTACTAATTTTTTAAAGTTTTTTTGATGTGGACCATTTAAAAAGTCTTTATTGACTTTGTTACAATATTGCTTGTGTTGTTTATGTTCTATTTTTTTTTGACGGAGAGACATGTGGGATCATAGCTTGGAGACCAGGGATCGAACTCACCCTCTGCACTGGAAGGCAAAGTCTTAATTACTGAACCACCAAGGAAGTCCCTCTATTACTATTTTTGTTATGATTACATTTTACTTTATTTATTTCGCTTAATAAAGCATAGACTTGAGGTCAGGTTGGCTTCGTTCATATTCTGGCTCTTCCATTTATTACCTGTGGAATCTTAGGTAAGCTGTGTAGCTTCTCTGTAATTCAGTTTTCAGCTCTAAAAGGGAGAAAATAATACTATTCATCTCATAGGAATAATAAAGATTAAATGAGCAAAGAGTGAAACATATGTAAACTCTTTCCTGAGCCTAGCTCAAAAATATTTGCCATTATTATTATGAATCCACTTTAATTGGTACAGATTTTAAGAATTAAATTCATAAACTTGAAGTATGCTAAGTGATTCTTTGATCTCACCTATTATGATGATTAAAAAGTCAATACATAGTTATAATGGGAAAATATAACTAGATCAGAATTACCAGAACTGAGCTTCAAAGATGGCCCTAAGCAGTGAAAATGAGAAAGTAGTCATATTAATAAATAGTTGTGTTTGAGGAAAATGCAAGAAAAGAATAAATTATTGGTAGAAGATACAAGACCCTGATGCTGGGAAAGACTGAGGGCAGGAGGAGAAGGGGGAAGCAGAGGATGAGATGGTTGCATCATCGACTCGATGGACATGAGTTCGCGCAAACTCTGGGAGATGGTGAAGGGCAGGGAAGCCTGGGGTGCTGCTGTCCATGGGTTTGCAAAGAGTTGGACCTGGCTGAGTGGCTGAACAACAGCAACAACAATAGAAGTCATATGCATTTTTTTGAGAGAAGTGGTGTGTGACATTCAAATAGATTTGAATCTCGTATCTTCCACTTAAAAGTTGTGTAATCTTGGGCAAACTCCTTAACTCTGTGTGCTGGTTTTCTTTCTTCCCCCAGCTTTTTTTCTTCCCCCAGCTTTACTGAGGTGTAATTGGCAAATGAAATGGCATGTGGTTTAGGTGTACAACATGATGATTTGATGTTTGTATATATTGTGAACTGATTACTACAATCAAAGGAATGAACACATCCATTACCTCATAATCATTACAATTTTTTTTTCAGTAAGAACATAAGATCTAGTCTGTTAGCAAATTTCAAATATCTAAAACCAGACTATTAACTATTCCGTGTTGGCGTTCTTATCTATACCAACTGGGATAGCTGTCAAAATTAAGTAAGAACATATATCAACTATGCACAGTAGTTAATAAAGATGAAAAGAGTAGATCAAGTAATAGAGTTGGGATAATTAGTAGTAGCAACCAGATCAGCATCTCATGGTAGAGAAAAATTACATATTCACAGAAGCAGAATCTAGAAACATAACGGCAAGAGTCCTGGAGTGGGTAAAAAGAATGAAAAGATGTATAATACATTATTATATGTGAACTTTCTACAAAATTCAGACTTTGAGTGTCTGTAACTGGAGGTGGCGCTAGTCCTAAAGAACCTGCCCACAATAAGAGATGCAGGGTTCAATCCCTGGGTTGGGAAGATCCCTCGGAGGGGAGCATGGCAACCCACTCCAGTATTCTTGCCTGGAGAATCTCTTGTTCAGAGGAGGTTGTTGGGCTACAGTCCATTGGGTCACAAAGAGTCATACGTGACTGAAGCAGCTTAGCATGCACACGGGCATCTGGAGCTTATTGGCACACAGCCGTGCTCACTCATTCCAAGTTGTTCATGGTTGCGTTTGCGTTACCATGGCAGAGCTGAGTGATGGTAACAAAGCCTGTATGTCTACAAAGACAACATTGTTTACTGTCTGTGCTTTTACCGAAACCATTTGCTGACTCATGTTTGAGACTGGAAAACCACCTGCTTCTCTGTGATAGAACGTGCTCCCATTAGACCTGGAACGAAGGACCCCTCTCAGGAAGGAACTCAGGGGGCTGAAAGTGATACCACAGAACACAGCAGGAAAGGGATGCAGCAGAAACAGATAAAGCTCAGTAAAGCAGCTATGCGCTCTGCTCTGCTCGGCCACCCGTTGTGTCCGACTCCGTGTGACCCCGTGGACTGCAGCCCCCAGGCTCCTCTGTCCATGGGGTTCTCCAGGCAAGAATTCTGCAGTGGGTTGCCATGCCCTCCTCCAGGGGATCTTCCCAACCCAGGGATCGAACCCAGGTCTCCTGCATTGCAGGTGGACTCCTTACCATCTGAGCCAGCAGGGAAGCTCCCATGAGTGTACCATAAACTCCTTGGAGACAGAACCAGGGGCTGCTGTTTGCTGCTCTCCTCTGCCCTTAAACTTGAGCATGATGGAGCTCAATAAACAGCTATTAAAGTGAACTGCTAGACTCGTTCCTCCCCCTTTCCCCTCTTCCCTTTCTTGAAGGTGAAGATGTCCTCAAAAAAGTGGCAAGAGAAGTAAAGAGTGCTATTAAAAATCAAGGAGTGTTGAACTGGGTCAAAGGCCAACACAATCCCAAGTCTCCACAAGTTAAACTATTGGACAATTAACCCTAAATAACTCTCACTATGTGAAGAGCAATTAACACACATTGAACTAGCCATTAAACATGGATATAGAAAAATGTTCTCTTCTGAAGAGCTGATTAGTTTCTTAGAGCAGTAAACTTGGAGACTTAATTTTTTTTTTAGGTATTTGTTGGAAAAATCAGCTTTTTTTTTTTTTCAGAGATAGACACTTAATTAGCTAGAGCAAGTGATTAACTCCAAGAAAATAACAAGCTGATCCTGTGAGCCAAACCATTGCTTGCACAGGTTATATTTAGCACTTCAGGTGTTTAATTGGACTCTGAAGTAGAACAAGAATGGGACGGGTGTAACTGCAAAACCCGTCATATTTGGCACAGTCAGCAGCAACTTTTCAGCTCATCCTCCTAAACTCAAAAACATTAGCAGCTCCTCCCACCCCCAGCCCAGTTACCTAATATCTACTAACTTTGAAATGAAGGGTCACATTTGCGAGCCTATGTTTGATGCAAGTGGCTCTTTATGACTAAATTCTAAGCAGTTGCTCATATAGAAATCACTCAGGAGAAAACAGAAAGTGACCAAAGTATAAAAACACAATGCACGTCAATGTGTGAAATGATGCTGGCAGCTGCCGCGTCCTGTTGGTTCCAGTCTGAGGGGTGCCCATCAATTTTATGAGTCAGATGGAGAGCAGGGCCTATTAGGATAATATATGAGTAATCCATATGTGTAAGGACATTCTCTGTGTTTCACATAATAAAGTGGAACCAAGGAGAAAATTACTTGCTCAGTTTGCCTGAGACCAAAATACAGTAAGACTCAGTTACCTGGGTGATGGGATGTTGGCCCCAGAGAGTGGTACTCATCAGCCCTTTGAAGAGTCCAGTCATAGGTGGTCGTGTTTTCACATCCTTAGAGCAACAAATATTTATGGCTGAGATCATTTTGTGTTCTTTGTGACTTTTTTCTTTGGCTAGGAATATGGGAGTGAGAAGTCATTTTTTCCTCTCTCAGAGCAATATGTAATTTAAAATAAGACTGGAACAAAGTCTTCCACTTGGCAAGGAATTAAAGCTGGCTATGTCCTTCTTCGTCTCTCTCCACATTTTATAAATGTCTTTGTATATTTTTTTGTTAATTACTTGATTAGGAAGTCTTTTCAAAAATCAAATACTTTACATGGCTAAGTAGTAAAAGTTTAATTTAAAAGCATCAGACCGTGACTTAATTTTAACTTAAAATGAGCCTCCCAGGCTAAGCAAGTTCTACTTTTTTTCTGGGTCACAAACTATCATATACATTCCTGTTTAAAAACATTACTTCAGGCCAATCTAAAATTTCTCTCTCTCTTTCTCCTTCTTAGGGCTTAGTATCTAACTTGAGATTTTAAACTTTTAGCTGCTATTAAGGAATCCAGTTTGAGGATGCACGGTCTTTCTCCTTTTGGGATATACATGCCTCAGGGTTCAGAGATGAGAGAAAGCACTAAAAATTAAGAAAGTGCATTTGGAGAAGGGTTCCCCCAGGGCTCAGTGATTCCTTATTCATATTTTATCTGCCCAGTACTGAGTACAGTGCCTTGAATGTAGTAAAAACTCAGGAAATATTTGTGGAATAAAAAAAAGGAATTTCAGAATGTGCCGTATATTAGTTGTATGGCCTTAGGCCACACACTTAGCCTCTTGCACTTCAGTTCTGATTTGTTTTTTTAATCTGCAAAATGATGATCTTTGAATTACATGGGCTGTTAAATTCTGCCAAGTTTCAGCATTATATAATTCCATAATAATTTACCTTGGCCATAACAAAAAAGAAATGACTGCTGAAGTGGCAAAAAGCACACAAAACCTCAACTAGAAGGTCTCTTTTTTAAAAATTATTCTAGAATGTAGTCTTTCCAAGAACCCGCCTGCCAATGCTGGAAATGTAAGAGATGTGGGTTTGATCCCTGGGTTGGGAAGATCCCCTGGAGAAAAGAGTGGTGACCTACTCCAGATTTCTTGCCTGGAGAATGTTATGGACAGAGGAGCCAGGCGGGCTACAGTCCATAGAGTCTCAAAGAGTTGGAGGTGACTGAGCAACTTGGCATGCACACAGTCTCCCGAAGCATCAATATACAGCCGCCTGGACCTTTGGTGGACCATTTAAATGAGTGCTATGTTCATTTACTCAGAAGAAAATTCATATAAAGCTGTATCTTGAGGTAGATTATCTTCAGTAACTCTCAAAATGAGTATTTTTGTAAACAGGAAAGTAGTATCTTGGTAAATGAGTATTACTGTGCAGGTCAGCCTTTGATAATAGCAAGAAATGAGCAGACCTTTATTCTTATGGTTGCTAAATCATGCTGAGCTAAATTCAACAGAAAATCAGGCAGCAGGAGGACCAATAGTGCTGAACCCAGAGTTAGTGGACCTAAACAGGATCATATTCTAATCATCCAAGGCGTTCTCAAAGGCAAGTCAAGCTTCTGTCAGCCAGCCCTCAAAAACTCAAGTTCCTGAAAGCAATTAAAAAGTAAAATATTTTCCCTTTAATAAAGCTGTAATGTGTCCTGGTGTCTAAAATTGCTGCTGTTGTTCAGTCGCTAAGTACTGTCCTACTCTCTGTGACCTCATGGACTGCAGCATACCAGGCTCCTCTGTCCTCGACTATCTCCCAGACTTTACTCAAATTCATGTCCATTGAGTTGGTGATGCTATCTAAAATTACCCCCAGTCAACTACAAAAACACCCATAATGATTTCTTTTTGCCTTCCTTGTGATCAGTTAAAGTATGAAATAAATCCTGTGACATTTTACATTTACAATGATATTTTGAGATTAATTAAAATAATATGAGTGAAGCATTATAAATTATGGAAATTATTATAAAGTATTAGAATAAAAAGTAAAACTAACATGTTAGTTTTTTAGTTCTTTAGTTTCTCTGTCATACTAGGCATGGCAGCAATATGACCTGTAATTCCTATAACAACCCAATGATAAGATAACTTTTCTCTCCATATATTATAAAACTGAGTTCTTGTGAGTTTTGTCCACTCATAGTTATATAATCAGTAAGGCAATGCTGAAGAATGCCTGAAGTACAGCCCAATTGCACTCATCTCACATGCTAGTAAAGTAATGCTCAAAATTCTCCAAGCCAGGCTTCAATAGTACGTGAACCGTGAACTTCCAGATGTTCAAGCTGAATTTAGAAAAGGCAGAGCAACCAGAGATCAAATTGTCAACATCCGTTGGATCATCGAAAAAGCAAGAGAGTTCTATAAAAATATCTACTTCTGCCTTATTGACTATGCCAAAGCCTTTGATTGTGTGGACCACAACAAACTCTGGAAAATTCTTAAAGAGATGGGAATACCAGACCACCTGACCTGCCTCTTGAGAAACCTGTATGTAGGTCAGGAAGCAACAGTTAGATCTGGACATGGAACAACAGACTGGTTCCAAATCAGGAAAGGAGTACATCAAGGAGTACCCTGCTTATTTAACTTCTATGCAGAGTACATCATGAGAAATGCTGGGCTGGGTGAACCACAAGCTGGAATCAAGATTGCTGGGAGAAATATCAATAAGCTCAGATATTCAGATGACACCACCGTTATGGCAGAAAGCAAAGAAGAATTAAAGAGCCTCTTGATGAAAGTGAAAGAGGAGAGTGAGAAAGTTGGTTTAAAACCCAACATTCAGAAAACTAAGATCATGGAATCTGGTCCCATCACTTCTTGGCAAATAAATGGGAAACAGTGGAAACAGTGACAGACTTTATCTTTGGGGGGCTCTAAAATCACTGCAGATGGTGACTGCAGCCATGGAAAGTTATGACCAACCTAGACAGCATATTAAAAAGCAGAGACATTACTTTGCCAACAAATGTCTTTAGTCAAAGCTATGGTTTTTCCATAGCATGGTTTTTCCATATGCATGGATGTGAGAATTGGACTATAAAGAAAGCTGATCACTGAAGAATTGATGCTTTTGAACTGTGGTGTTGGAAAAGACTTTTGAGGGTCCCTTGAACTGCAAGGAGATCCAACCAGCCCATCCTAAAGGAGATCAGTCCTGGGTATTCATTGGAAGGACTGATGCTGAAGCTGAAACTCCAATACTTTGGCCACCTCGTGTGAAGAGTTGACTCATTTGGAAAGTCCCTAATTCTAGGAAAGATTGAAGGCTGGAGGAGAAGGGGACGACAGAGAATGAGATGGTTGGATGGTATCAGTGACTCAATGGACATGTGTTTGAGTAAATTCCGGGAGATGGTGATGGGAGGCCTGGTGTGCTGCAGTCCATGGGGTTGCAAAGAGTTGGACACTACTGAGCGACTGAATTGTACTGAACTGAACTGAAGTTCTAGAGTCCCGATTTGAACTGGGTCTGTAAGGACTCCAAACCCAGTATACCTGACAACTTTATTAACATGAAAGTGAATTCTTTGGACAACTAGAATATAGTCTTGTCCAGGTCTGCTCATGAGAATTCAGACTTACTGGTCCTCTTCCAAAGCTCAAGCCAAGCAGCCAACATAAGATTTAGGGGAAATTTTTATTCTTCTTAATTATTTCATTAGAGAGTAACAGGAAAGTTAAACTCATCATCTTGCACCATGTGGGTGGAACTACAGAAGTTGAATGAACTAGAGGAAAGAAACCAGTTATCACCATTTGGAGCCTTGATCTCAGGAATCGTGACCATCACACACGTTTCTACATAGCCAGGTGTTCATGGTGTCAGATTCGTACCCAATGGTGTAACACCCCAAATGACAGATTTTTGATTTTTCACTCTCTAGTACTGACTGTATTTTTTCCTCCATTAAAAAATGTTTTTTAATTGTAGGATGATTATTTTATGCTATTGTAATGGTTTTTGCTGTACATCACCCTGAAAATAGTCATAGGTATACGTATGTCCCGTCCTTTTATACCCCTCTCCCACTCCTCTAGGTTGTCACAGAGCACCAGCTTTGGGTTCCCTGCATCAAATGATAGATTTTGAATATCTCAGAATATCTTAATGCTCAACATCCAATAACAGATCTAAAGTTATATGATAAAATTTATTCCCTCCCCCAGAATATTTTAGAGTTCAATGCCAGCACTCTTGAGTCTGTGTTCTCAAATTCCGGACATCAGTCCAGTGTGGGCTGAACGTCAGGTGTCTCAGCTGCCCTTGAACTTCATCCCTGTGGCTCCGCCCTGCAGACCCTCTCAGGTCGGAAGCTGCAACCTGCAGGGTATGCTGCACTCCCCTGGCTTATTTTTGTGCTGTTTGTGCTGTCATTTCAGTTGTGCCCAACTCTTTTGTGATCCCATGGAGTGTGGCCCACCAGGCTGCTCTGTTCATGGGATTCTCCAGGAAATAATACTGGAGTGGGTTTCTATTCCCTCCTCCAGGGGATCTTCCCAACCCAGGTTTTGAACCCGAGTCTCTTTCATCTCCTGCATTGGTAGCTGGGTTCTTTTCCACTAGCGCCACCTGGGAAGCTTATTTTCACTTCCTTTTGAGTTGTGTGATGAATGTCTTGAAGTGAGGTCAGAGGGGAAGGCGGAGGCAGCCTTTGAGTGGGAGATTTTTCCTGTTGCTTTAGATGGGGCACTCTCCTATGAAAAGAGAGAAAGGACACATTTATGGCTGAGAGAGGCCAATAAATGGCAAAGCTAATTTGAAGCCGTGCAGCTGATTAGGAGTGAAGTAAACCTAGCAGAAGAGAAAACTATACTCTTTACGTTATGGATCAGGGCTCTGCCAGCCAAGGTGGGTGTGTCTGAAGTCTCCTTACAGTAATGATGAAAGAACTGTGGTTTTGCTCTCAGTTTTTAAATGAAGCCTCTTCATGGCTAATCTGTGCCTGCCACTTGATCCTTTTCCTTTCAGTACCTTTGATGATGACACCCTCCAATTACATGGTTTCTATCGGTAGCATCCTCAGAAACCATTTGAGACTCCAGTGCTGGGGGTGTCTCTTATTAGACAGTTAGTTCAACAAAGAAGGTTTCTATAACCTTTACCATTTAAAATGGAGCCCTGGGATTCTTGTGAACAGTCATTTTCAATTCATTTTTCAAAATGGAATTCATTCAATTCCATTTCCCTCATGTTCCCAGTGAGGATGTAGTACTGAGAGATGTAATTCTCAGGGGCGGTACGCTTTGCCTCATATCTTCCCCCTCCAGCGCCCCTTGGTTTCTAGAGTGACTTAAACTTACAAATGTACCTTCACTCTCTAAATCCCATTTTAATGACCCAAGACACATGAGGGCAAAAATCTATTGTTGTTTTGGGCAGGGAGAAAGGTGATCTCATCAATAGGTCCCAGTCTTTGAGGCATTTTGGTTTCAGAAGAAGACATTGTGATTTGTTGGGGAAGGGTCTACATCACATAATTCAGCACTGGCACAGGGCTGGGGAGAGGGGCTTTCCTAAGAAGCTAGACACAGTGTTTCCCGAGAGGGTCCTGCCTGCATGCGTGTGTGCTCAGGTGTGTCCAACTCTTTGCGATCCGATGGACTGTAGCCCGCCAGGCTCCTCTGTTCATGGAATTCTTCAGGCAAGAATGCTGGGTTGCCATTTCCTTCTCTAGGGGATCTTCCCAACCTAGGGGTCCAACCCGGGTTACCTGCATTGTAGACAGATTTTTTACCATCTGAGCCACCAGGGGAGCTGATACAATTTCTAAATTCTAATAATAAAGAAAAGAAAATTCAAACGCTTTCAAATAAGGAGGGCTCCCCCTCACCCCCCAGTCCATCCGCATTGAAAAGACAATCAACCAGATGTCAGGTTCTCATCCCTAAAAGTAAATTCCAGAAAGAGAATATTTACACGGTTTTCTGAGGCAAGTGAAGCATGACTCTGTTTCAATATCTAAACAAACTCTCACTCATGTGAATGCAAAGGAAGTTTAAGCTTGGACATGGGAGAATTCAGAAACACATTATTCATTGTGTGTTTTTTTTCCTAACAAAAAATTCTTGAAGAGGTATTGCAGTCAACAAATGAATCAGAATAAAAGAGCTCAAGAAAAGAGGAAACAGTGGTGAGCGAGAAACACGTGACTTACTGTTCAGTCTAATCATGGCTGAGTTTGTACACACAAATTCCATATATTAAGAATGATTTCAAAAAATGAGAGTTGTAATGTAAAATAAAGTTACTAAATCTCAGGGTATAAAACTGTAGTTGTTAAAATAAAAACCAACAAAACCTGAGTGTGTGGGAAGGGGGCAGTTGTTAAAAATTTGAGCTTAAATTATCGCCTGGGAGGTAAAAGGGAACACGTGTGTGTGCAGATGTCAGTCGTCTACCTCTGCTTGCGACCCCGTGGACTGTAGCCCACCAGGCTCCTCTGTCCACGGGCTTTCCCCGGCAAGAATGCTGGAGTGTGTTGCCATTTCCTTCTCCAGGGGATCTTCCCGACCCAGGGATTGAACCTGTGTCTCCTGTGCTGGCAGGTGTATTCTTTGCCACTGTACCACTTGGGAAGCCCTATAAGGGTGTGGGTATTATTTAATTCTTTATGCTGATAGGTGAATATATATTCAAAGGTTTGTTAAAAAATAAGGAAAGTCATTATATTCTTATATTTGTAAAGTAGAATACAAATAGAAACTGTAAAATCACATGAAAATAATGATATTTATTTATTCATTCATTCATACAGTAAATTGCTCCTGAGTACACCAAGTTCCATGTGCTGTGATTTATGGCGAGGAAGATAGACATGCTCCCTGCCTTAAAAAAGGTTACTCTCTAGCATGAGCAAAGGCATGAGTTAGTAGTTGATTTTGGTCATGCCAGATTATCTCAGGAGCTTAGTGCAACAAGCTTATCAGTCATGTAAGCTACATGTTTGTTTCAGGTACATTGAAGTTTCTGATTTAGGTTCCCCATTAACTACGAAACCACAAGTATACTGAAAACCATTACAGAAAGAAAAAGAATGGCAAACAATGATATGGTTGTCCACCCTTGCACCCCAAAATGACCCGGGGTCTTCCTGGTCCTGTTTCACTAGCCAGAGCATCACTTTGCCAGATCCAGCTTCAGAGGGACAGGAGAGGACAGTCCTTCAAGATGTGAGGGAAAAGACTTGGAAATGTTTGCTCGTTAGCAACAGTGATGGCTGCATAGAAATGAATACTGTTTACCTTTTTTCTTTTTACTTTTTTCCTTCAGCTTTATTGAAGATTAATTTATATAACATGAAATTCACCAATTTAAATGTGCTATGTGATGTGTGTCTGTTTGCTTAGTCACTCAGCCCTGTCCAGCTGTTTGCAACCCCATGGACTGTAGCCGGCCAGGCTCCTCTGTCCATGGATTTCTCCAGGTAACAACACTGGAGTGGGTTGCCATTTCCTTATCTGGGGATCTTCTTGACTCAGGGGTTGAACCCACATCTCATGTGTCTTCTGTATTACAGGCAGATTCTTTACCTACTGAACCATCAGAGAAGCTCATAAAATAAAATTCACTAATTTAAATGTGCCTTGTGATGAGTGTTGACAAATGCATACATCCATGTATCTACCACCACAATCAAAATATAGAATAGGTCTGTCATTCAAAAAGCTCTCTCAGGCCTTTTTATGGTCTCCACCCTCCCAAAGAAATGCTCAGATTTCAGCTCGAATGTTCCATCCACAGTAAATCAGTTTTCTTTGTCCCTGAAGCCAGTTGCTTCTCAGTTTAACATGAATGTGAATCACCGGAGGAGTTGCTAACAGGCAGGCTTGGGTGGCCACAGATCCTTTTTCCGAACTAGCCCCCAGGGGTGTCAGTGCTGTGGGTCTGCAGGCCTCACTCTGCAGCCAGGTTTCAGAGGGCTCAGGGCCTCTGTTCCACTCTCGAATAACCGGACATCCTTCTTTAGAGCGCTTCTCTCAGTTCCTGTGTGTGTGCTAGCTAAATTGCTTCCTGGGACTTCCCAGGCCAGAATACTGGGGTGGACTGCCCTCCCTCTCTCCAGGAGATCTCCCCCACCCAGGGACTGAACCCCGTCTTCTGTGTCGCCTACATTGGTGGGTGCGTTCTTCGCCACCAGGCCTGCTGGGAAGCCCCTCGTCTTAGGTTGTGATTAAACCTTCATCCGCACGATTCTTTGAGCATCTACTCCTCCTCAGACTCTGATTTCCACCACACCAGGGGCTGTGTATTACCTCCCTGTGATGCAGGCGTTTGGTAAATATCAGCTGGACTTAAAAACGGCTGCTTTCTCAGCTTTCTAGGGGTTGTCCCTCCTTCTAGGCAAGTCCCAGGCGCACAGGAACTTTGCTGGAGTTTGGCAGTTCTCAGCTCAGAAATCAGCATGCACTCTTTGGAAGGTATTGTTGTCTCCCCAAGCTCATCTGTTGAAACAAAATGCCTTAATAGGATGCTGCGAGGAGGCGGGGCTTTGGGAGGGTCACAGGTCACGAGGGTGGAGCCCTTGTCAGGGATTAACTCTGTTGTAAAAGACACCCAAGAAAGGCTCCCTCTTTGTTTCCCTGTGCGGATGCAGCAAGAGGTTGGTGGTCGGTGACCCAGGAGAGGATCTTCACCCCCAACCCAACTGCTGAGATAGCATCTCCGACATGCAGCCTTCAGAACTGTGAGTGATGCATTTCTGTTCTTCAGAAGCCACCCAGTGTGCGGGATGTTGTTAATAGTAACCTGAGCGGACTGGGGCACGGGGGGCAGGGGACTGCTTTGGGGAAGGGTCCTCCTCAGAGCCCTACCTGCAGGGTGGCTGTGTATTTGCATGTGTTTATAAGGACTGTTCCTTTTGGTGCACCAACATGTCACAACGTCAGCCAAGTCAATGTATGGCAAAAACCACTACAATATTGCAAAGTAATTAGCCTCCAACTAATGAAAATAAATGAAAAAAAAAAAAAAAAGAAAAGATAATTTACTCCTGAAGCAAGTCAAAAATAATGGAGAATAGAAAAAAAAAAAAGATATTTGGTGTAAGCAGTAATTGGTCTATGAATGCAGCTGGGTTCTCATGTTTTACATTTCTAAGGCTCATCTGGTCATTTCCAATGCTGTCAATGTACTCACTGTATTAGGGGGAGTTCTGTAGGGAAATGGAGCTTATAGACTGTGAGGGCTTCCCTGGTGGCTCAGCTGGTAAAGAATTCGCCTGCAATGTGGCAGACCTGGGTTTGATCCCTGGGTTGGGAAGATCCCCTGGAGAAGGGAATGGCAACCCACTCCAGTATTCTTGCCTGGAAAATCGCATGGACAGAGGAGCCTGGTGGGCTTCAGTCCATGGGGTCGCGAAGAGTTGGACACGACTGAGCAACTTTCATTTTCACTTTTCACTTTCATGTGTGTGTAAGAGAGGGATTTATTTTAGGGCACTGGTTCATGAGTTTGTGGAAGCTTGGTAAATCCACAATCTGGTGGCTGGGAGACTCAGCGAAGGGTTACAACCAGACTCCAGAGACGGCCAGTCAGCTGTAAGGGCTCATTCTTACTCAGGTGAGGTTGGCCTTTGTTCTAGAAATTCAGCTAATTGGATGAGGTTCATCCACGTTACAAGGGCAATGTGCTTTACTCACAGCCCACCGATTTGAATGTTAACCACCTTTACAGAGACATCTAGAATAATGTTGGACTAAATATCTGGGCACCGTGTCCTGGCATCCTTAAGTTGACTCATAAAATTAGCCCTCTCCCTCACCTTTTGCATATTTAAGAAGGATTCCAGTCTCCTTGGTAACAGTAACTAACTTCATAAACCAATTTGGAAATCTCTAAATTAGGTCAGTTTAGTATTCACTTGCGACTTGAGTTCATTTAGTACTGTTATTGGCACTTATTTGAAACAGCCAGTGCCGCTGGCTCAGAGGGACGAGGATAAGCTAATTACCATCTTATTTTAAGTAGTATGCATATTTCTCCCTTCCTCTCAAGTGCCTTTTAATTTTCTGCTGTAATTTATAGCATGCTAATGAGGGGTTCTGATGATAAATGCGAGCCCCACGAGCGCTCAGGGAGAAGGGGGCAGTTACTAGCCCAGGAACTTTGGGTGCTGGGGGCTCCCTTCATGTGCCTCTGCAGGGTCCCCGTGCTCTCTCTGATACGTAGCTGCTGGAATGGGCAGGCTCCTGAGCAAAGCATGAGGAAGTTGGGGCAACGGCGACCCTCACTTCTTCGCTGAGAGCACTGCACCCTCTGGCGGTGACATTCCTCCCTTGAGGTCCGCGTCTCAGGTGACATCTGTGAAGAGCGATGCTGAAGACCCTGGAAGGGCAGGAAACCTCATGTCTTTGGCCTCTGCAGGGAGAGAAGCATATGCCTGCTTGTCTGAGGCTTTGGTTCTGTGACGTGATGGATGTGTGGTCCAACATTAAAACTGGAAGATGTTCCTGAGGTCCTTCCTTTCATATGACATCCCAGGGCGAGAGGATGCCACCCATGCTGGGGACCAAACGTGATGGAAGAGGAGAGGCAGGGGTGATTTTCATAGTGCTCAAAAACTATAGTCTTGTGTAGATGGAAACCTGCTTGGAGATCTTGGCTCGGTTCATGAAACAGGCATTTAAACAAACAACATGCTTGATAGCAGCATGTTGCTGCCTGTTCCTTAATATGTTGGAAGGAAGGAAGGAAGGAAGAAAAGGAGGGCTGAGACTCAAGGAGCTGAGGATAGACTAGCCTGGGGGTGACTTCATGGGTCTTGTGTGAACATCACTCAGGAAACAAATAGAGAAGCAGAGCTAATTGCAGAAATATAGAATTAGAGATGTATTGCAAGGAAGTGGCTTGTGCACTTGTGGGGGTTGGTGACAAGGGTCCAAAATCTGCAGGGCAGCCCTCAGGGTGGACAGGCTAAGGACTCTTGGAGGTGGGTGGACACTTGTTCAAGGGTGGATTTTCTTTTTCAGGGAAATCTCTGCTCTATTAAGGTCTTTAGACTGATTGACCTTGACCCACACAGATTATCTGAGACAATCACCTGTACTCAATTAACACCACTTTGTTGCAGACTAGGATCACTCCTACAAAATACCTTCACAGTGGCACACAGGATTATAATGTGTGGGCTGGAGTGACTGAGGACTGTCGCCTAGTCAAGATGATGCTTCAGAAATAATCAGTGTTTTTAAAAAAGCTGGACATTTAAAGATGCAAAATTGAGATTTATGCTTCGGGCTTCTTCCTTTGTGAACTGGGAAAATTAGAGTGTCTGCTTCTTAGGATTTGTGTTTGGCTGGGATGTGATTCTGTTATCTAATACATCTATGTTGTTTACAACATCACACAATAGCATTTTATGAATATTTGGCATTGTTATTTGTTTAACACCTTCTATTTCTCCCAGGCATTCTTCTCTTAATTATTGAATTGCATGGTCATGTCAACTCTTCTAAGCATGAGTTGTGTGGTTTTGTTTTTTAAAGTGAAAAGCAAGCAGAATTTAAATGACTTGTCACCCACATATCTGCTGTAGGTCATATAACCAGAGCTAAAAACCATGTTTGTTCTGTTCTGGTGCTTTTTTTAGCTGAGATGACTGTGTCACCACCGTTAGTGCGTCTGCCATTTACAATATGAGGTTTGCCAGAACTTTTAAATCATCTCTATAAAGACTCAAGTTACCTATATGACAAAACCCAAAGGTTAACTGGAGTCACCCTGTCCTTTCAGATTTCAATGCAATTTGCTTCAAACTCCCATCCATGTATGGTGGAAAACTGGGTGCCCTTCCTTTTTTCATTGGGGATTCTCAAGAGGCTGTTCCTGGCTTTGATATCCTTTTTCTTTCCCCAAGTCAGAAATGCAGGCCCCTTCGCCTGGTGCCCTCAGGACATTTCTGAGTTCAGCCAGCTTTGTGGAATGGTAGCACAGTGCTTTTCACCTGGCCAGGTCACAGATTAAGGAATCAGGGGTCCCCCACCTCCAGGATCTAGTGAATGGTGATCTGAGGTGGAGCTGATGTAAGAATAGTAGAAATGGAGCACACAAGAAATGAAATGCATTAGAATCATCCTCAAACCATCCCCCACTGCCATCCATGGGAAAACTGTCTTCCATGAGGCCACTTCCTGGTGCCCAAAAACTTGGGCACCCATGCAAACCTGCTCTTCCTTCGGACTTCCATCAAACGTGACTTCGACTTTCTTTCTTCTACCTCTGCTAGCCTCTCTCTTGTTAGGCCATGCCCTCAGGTTTCAGTTACTGCTTTTGCAGGCTTTCGACCCTGTTGTGGAGGGAGGTCACAGTTGGGTACAAGGAGTTAACCAGTGGGTAACCGACTCGGGTTCTTGCGCTCTTTAGTAAGCTGGTGAGACCAGGTGAGAAATTCAGGCATGGCTTTCCTGGGACCCTTGCTCACTCCATGGGGGTGGGGGAGTGAGCTGGCCCCTTGGATGGGGTGAGCCTGGGGGTGGATTGGTGGTCTGGCCGGAGGGGTGACTTAGGTGCTCTGCCCGCCCCCTTGGTGGTGCTGCATGAAGGGTGCTGAGTCACCCCTCAAAAGTGACAGTTGGGGTTTTGGTCTCTTTATAGCTCATTGTCCGTAATTCATCCCCACTACACATCACACAGTTATTTTTAGTACCTCTGTTGTTTCTTTGTCTCTGTTGCTCAGGCAGATGATTGTCCAGGTACAAGTATTGCAGCAGAGTCCCAGGTCCCACCCTGTGTCAGCTCCACCCTCTCCCTAACCATGTACAGTTCTCCCAAATTCCCAATGCTGTATTTTCTAAGCAAAGCCAATTCTCTGCCTAGAGGAACTTAAAAAAAAATCTTCCTATTCTAATTATAACGAGCCCAAGATTTCACTTTCAAACAATACTCCAATACTCATGTTAAAGTATGGATGTTTTTACTATGCCTTTCAAAAGCAAAAAAGAAAACCCAACAACTCACAAAGATTGATGGGTTTAAAAAAACAAAAACAAAACCTAACATCTATGGTTTTGACTTATTTGACTTCTTGCCTCTACCTTTCACTGACCTTTAGAAGATGGATTTCTTGTATGCTGTGTGACTGCCCTTCTGTGGAATCAGCATTAATTATCAGGAGCCACCACCAGACCCCCTCAGAATGGGTTATCTGGGACCACAGTGTAATGACCGACTCTGACCCTAGGTGGCACAGGTATGAGTCAGCAGAGCAGGTTTTGTGTGTGTTTCAGAGAGTGTCCTGAAGCTTGAAGAAGCAGAAAGGAAAGACTGGGTGGCCCGGCACTCATAGTTAAAAAACCCACAGTAACATCAACCGTTCTCATTTAACTCAATGGTACTGTTTCATGGATCTGTCTGTGCTTATAACTAACTTGTGGAGTGAAGACTTGCCTCTCCCCACTCACCAGAGAGCACACCTGCTCAAGTCTTCAAAAGGAGAAAGAGCTGTGTGCCTCCCACATGTTATTTTTTAGAATTATGAGTGAAACTTTGAGGAATGCTTGGGGCCTTGGGCTTGAACTTCAGATCTCTTACTTAAAAATAATTAATAGTCCATTGGTCACTAGTGGCCCATCTGGACTAACGAGCATAGTGAAGTAGTAAAATACTTTGTCTTCCTCTCAGAGACAGTGTCTGTTTGCTGAACACAGGTGCAGAGTAATGCTTACGAAGCTGGGAGGCTGTGTCTAGGAACGGGCTCCTCTGAATCTCCTCTATCCTCTGAGTCATTCGTTCACTCCACTAGTGTCATAAGTGTGGACATTATTTGCTCAGTTTCCTCAAGGAAGAGACCCAATGCACGTACGTGGTGCATTTTTAATACCGTGTATCCTATCATGTTTTTGGCTTCTTGTTCAGTTGCTAAGTCATGTCCTTCTCTTTGCGACCCCGTGGACTGCAGCACACCGGGCTTCCCTGTCCTTCACCATCTCCCAGAGTTTGCTCAAACTCATGTCCACAGAGTCGGTGATGCCATCCAACCATCTCATCTTCTGTTGCCCCCTTCTCTTCCTGCCCTCAATCTTTCCCAGCATCAGAGTCTTTTCCAGTGAGCCGGCTTTTCCCATCAGGTGGCCAAAGTATTGGAGCTTCAGCAACAATCCTTCCAATGAGTATTCAGGACTGATTTCCTTTAGGATTGACTGGTTTGATCTTCTAAGTGACTCTCAAGACTCTTCTCCAGCACCACAATTTGAAAGCATCAGTTAGTTTTTGACTAATGGCCAATGAATCCACAGTAAAATCAACAAATGGTTACAGTTCTTTCTTTTTCTGCCATTTTTTTTCTTCCTCCTTTTTCTTTTCTTTAAGGAAAGGAGCTAATTGCAATTATTTCCTTTAGTGAAATTTGAAACCAGATCCCCTACCCAATGTGAGAAAAATGCAGATGCTGACACACTTTCAAAGGTTGTTTGATAAGAATAAAATGTTTAGAAAGGATATACTGGAAAATGGGATTTCCAAGAATATATAGTTCTAAAAGTATGATGCAGAAGATTTGACACGTTTGAAATATTATTTTTGAAGCTTCCTCTTTTTATAAGAGAGAAAGAAAATATATGTTAATGTGCTTTGGGGCAGAAGACATGAGGTTTTGTAGTGTCAGCTCTGTCCTTGTAACCTTGAACAAGTTATATACTCTAAGCCTGATCTATAAAAAGAAGATAATAAATATGCTTAATCAGAGGATGGATGTGAGGAGTAAGGATCACTTAAAGCACTTATTATAGTTTCTGATGGATAGTAGGCACTAAATAAATGCTCACTTCTAATAATCTGATGAGAATAGCTCACAGTAGAAGGGTCATTGGATTTGATGGTGTGAGAATGACCCAAATTAATCAGTATGGACATGGCGATGTTAAGAAGTCATTGTCTTAACAACACATACATACACCACAACCCTGAATTCTTCCATGGTAGTTGGAACTAAAGAGGTTTTTTTTTTTTTTTTTTTTTTAAGCTAATAGGAAATGATTTCTGAAGGTATTAAATAAAAGTTTAATGTTTTCCTCAAATTCCCATTGCTAAATAAAACCAAATAAATAAAAACCTATAGTTTTCAACATACCTATTATAGAATGGTACTGATGGTCATGGCATTATGAAAATAATGCTCTTCAGCATAGGCCACCCAAGTTCCAGGTCTGTCCCTTACTAGACATTTCACTTGGGAAAATTGTTTAAGCTCACAATATTTTATTGTATTCACCTGTAAAATGGGTATAATTATAGTTCATAGTCTATGGAGTCATTATGACAAATAGTTACAGGCTCTGAAACATAACAGTAAAACATTCAGTACATGTTTTAATAGTCATTATAATTCTATGTTATTTGGCTTCAGTATCAGAAGCAAGAGAAGGGAAAACTGTTGTGATTTTTATCCCCAGCTTTGCTTCAGACCCCACGTGATCGAATGGTTTGCTTGTTTTCCTGAAGTCAGTGACAGCTCTTCTTGACATAGTCTGCTGATCAGCAGAGTCAGACAGTAGTGACAGCTCACATGTATGGGGGAGTTCAGCCTGCAGTCCGGAATATTTTAATGTCAAATTGCCCTTATAGAATTTCTAAAAGTTCTAAGTGGCTGACACTGAAGATTCTGCAAGGGAAACTGATCAGAGAATTCAATATGAGTAGAAAAATTTTTATTTCAATGAAATTTGATCTAAATAAGGGAAAAAAATAGTAATAAAATACCTAAAGTAGAAAGTTCAGTACGACAGCTCATGGGAAGAGTGAACTGAAGTTCAGAGTGATTTCACCTTGAGAGAACTCTAGGAAGACTTGTTTTTGGTTTGTTTTCTGCAAGAAGATAATGGTTCAGCTGAAAACAAGAGCTTACCCCTCAAAATTAAACATAATTCTATCTATTGTAACCAAGTAACCACCACAGAGCCACTGGGTAGAGCAGAACAAAGCAAAGAGTCAGTCACCTGCACATTGTCTTTTAAAAATGGGTATTTATTCTTGAATTGGATCATAGAAAAAGCAAGAGAATTCCAGAAAAACATCTACTTATGCTTCATTGACTACATGAAAGCCTTTGACAGTGTGGACCACAACAAACTGTGGAAAATTCTTCAAGAGGTGGGAATACCAGACCACCTCACCTGCCTCCTGAGAAATCTGTATGCAGGTCAAGAAGCAACAGTTAGAACCAGACATGATACAATGAACTGGTTCCAAATAGGAAAAGGTGTATGTCAAAGCTGTATATTGTCACCCTGCTTATTTAACTTATGTTAAGTGTACATCATAAGAAATGCCGGGCTGGATGAAGCACAAGTTTGGAATCAAGATTGCTGGGAGGAATAGCAATAACCTCAGATAGGCAGATGACACCACCCTTATGGCAGAAAGTGAAGAGGAGCTAAAGAGCCTCTTGAAGGTGAAAGAGGAGAGTGAAAAAGCTGGCTTAAAACTCAGCTTTCTAAAAATGAAGATTATGGTATACAGTCCCATCACTTTATGGCAAATAGATGGGGAAACAATGGAAACAGTGACAGACTTAATTTTCTTGGGCTCCAAAATCACTGCAGATGGTGACTGCAGCCATGAAGTTAAAAGCACTTGCTCCTTGGAAGAAAAGCTATGACCAACCTAGACAGCACATTAAAAAGCAGAGACATTACTGACAAAGGACTGTCTAGTCAAAGCTATGGTTTTCCCGTTAGTCAGGTATGCATGGGAGAGTTGGGCAATAAAGAAATCTGAGTGCTAAAGAATTAATGCTTTTGAACCATGGTGTTGGAAAAGACTCTCGAGAGTCCCTTGGACAGTAAGGAGATCAAACTAGTCATTCCTAGAGGAAATCAGTCCTGAATATTCATGGGAATGACCAAAGCTGCAATACTTTGGCCACCTGATGTGAAGAACTGACTCATTGGAAAAGACCCTGATGCTGGGAAAGATTGAAGGCCGGAGAAGAAGGGGATGACAGAAGATGAGATGGTTGGATGGCATGACCGACTCAATGGACATGAGTTTGAACATACTCTGTGAGTTGGTGATGGACAGGGAAGCCTTGCATGCTGCAGTCCATGGGGTTGCAAAGAGCTGGACACGACTGAATGACTAAACTGATGAGGACATGTTGAAATGAATGGAAATCTAAATATTTATCTTCCCTCATGAACATCCATGCTCTGGAACAGAGGCCAGTGTTTTTAGCTGAATGTAAGGAATTCTTCATCCTCTGGTGCAAACCTGTGCCCTCAGATTCTCCTATAGCACTGTCATACTTGATCCTGGGGCTGTGGACCCAATGCCTCTCTTGGAACAACTCTTTCTCACCCGAGGTCATTCACATATGCTGTCTTTCCCAGAAAGATTTCTCTCCCTTTAATTTCAAACAATTGTAACACATCCTTCAAGTCTTAGCAAAAGCATCCCGTTTTAATAGACAGTTTTCTTAACCCAGCACCATAGACTAGGCTCCTCTGTTTTACTTTTAAACCATGCCTTCTTTTTCTGAGGAAACGTTTTGGAATTGCGATTGACCTCCACACCTTTAAAAAGTTTGGGGATTGATGCTGACTGTTGTAAAATTCACATGATTGGTCACAGATGGACTCTGGAGACAGAAGGAAAAATAGTCCTCACCAATAGCCTAAGGACCTTCCTTCAACATAACCTAGGTGGCTTCTCCAGCAGTTCTGTGAAATACAGAGAAATGTTTTAACTTCTGTCTTTCCTAGATTCTAAGGTTCAGTGTGTGACGGTCTGTTTAAGAGTTGCTCTGGGTCTAGACTGAAGCTTTGCTCTTCAGGGAAGGATTTATATTGGTTTTGGGCTTCCCTAGTGGGCTACAGTCCATGGAGTCACAGAGAGTTGGACACCGCTTAGTGACTTCACAGCAACAACTATACACACACATACCCCATATATTTAAATATATATGTAGTAAACTTGAAACCCTTTTCTTTCTTCTTCATGAAAAAGTACTTACTCATATCACAGTTCACATTCGAATGCCATACTTGTTTCCATGCTAGAGTCTAACTATGTTTCTTTAGATGCAATCAGAACTTATTTGCTTAATGTAGCTCATCTCTTTATTTTATATTTTGATGATCGTTTCTCACTTTTCTGCTTTCTTTTCTTCTCTGGCAATCCTATCATTCAAAGGCAATTCTAGACATTCTACTCTAAATGTCCATTGTCTGTGACATTAGAAAGCATCTCTTTCCACTCCTCCACATTGTAGGCATGTATTCGGATTGATTTTTCTATAGCATCCTGAGCTTTTGAAGGCTTATAGTGATTGAACTTTATTTGTTCTGTTGAAATTTTTATTCTTGGAACTTTGTTTTTCCTGACCTATTCTTATTTAATAGATGGAATGACCTCCTTGATTTTATTAAAGACAAACAAATTCTGTTATCGTCTACTTCATTAAGAAAACATTACTTTGAGGAATAAGATTTTCTTCTAGGCCCTTAGATCGCTCTTCTTTTAAGCTGTATGGTTTGGGGCTTTGCCTTTTCAGTAGTGACATTCTGGCTTCTTGCTGTTTGTTTATATATTCAGTTAATAACTTTTAAAAATTATCTTTATTGTGGTTTGCTGTTACTGTTTAGTCCCTCAGTCATGTCCAACTCTTTCCTACCCCAAGGACTTTAGCCTTCCAGGTTTCTCTGTCCATGGGATTTCCCAGGCAAGAATACTGGAATGGGTTGCCATTCCCTTCTCCAGGGAATCTTCCTGACTCAGGGATTGAACCCGGATCTCCTGCATTGCAGGTGGATTCTTTACTGCTGAGCCACAAAGTCACACAATATAAAACATACTATTTTAGCCATATTGAACAGTACGCATCCATCTGTTGGATTTTTTACCTTCTGAAACTGAGACTCTGTCCCCATTAAACATCAACTCCCCATTCCCCCTCCCTACCACTCTACCAATGTACTTTCTGACTCTATGAATTTGACTATTCTAGGTACCTCGTACAAGTGGAATCAAACAGTATTTGTATGCAACTAGGTGTACTGGAATGAATTTTTAAGGTTAGCTTTATATATGTTTGTACAGATTGGACCTAGGAAAATACTCAGTAGAGTTACTCAAGTGATCTCTTTGAAAGCAGAATACGTTCCTGGTCACTGACAATGGGGACAGGTTTGGGGAGGGGGCAGGGGTGTCCCCTTAACCCTGCTGGCCCTGGTCTGAATACGAGTTGGGTTAAACCAAATGGGATCAGAGAAAAACATCAAGACAGAGCTTTGGTCTAGAGTATGAAAACTTTAAGTTTGAGACTTAATCATGGGAATCATGTGGTTTTTTTTGTATTTGACTTTATATAATTTCTTTTAAAAAGAATTTTTATTGGAGTATAGTTGCTTTACTATGTTGTTAGTTTCTGCTGTGCAGCAGAGTAAATGAGCTCTCAGTTCAGTTCAGTCGCTCAGTCGTGTCTGACTCTCTGCGACCCCATGGACAGCAGCACGCCAGGCCTCCCTGTCCATCACCAGTTCCTGGAGATTACTCAAACTCATGTCCACTGAGTTGGTGATTCCATCCAACTATCTCATCCTCTGTCTCCCCTTCTTCTCCCATCTTCAATCTTTCCCAGCATCAGGGTATTTTCTTAAAGAGTCAGTTCTTCTCATCAGGTGACCAAAGTATTGGAGTTTGAGCTTCAACATCAGTCCTTCCAATGAATATTCAGAATTTATTTCCTTTAGGATGGACTAGCATGATCTCCTTGCAGTCCAAGGGACTCGCAAGAGGCTTCTTCAACACTACAGTTCAAAAGCATCAATTCTTCGGTGCTCAGCTTTCTTTAGAGTCCAACTCTCACATCCATACATGACCACTGGAAAAACCATAGCTTTGACTAGATGGACCTTTGCTGGCAAGTTATGTCTCTGCTTCTTAATATGCTGTCTAGTTTGGTCATAACTTTTCTTCCTAGGACCAAGTGTCTTTTAATTGCATGGCTGCAATCACCATCTGCAGTGATTTTGGAGCCCCCCAAAATAAAGTATGTCACTGTTTCCATTGTTTCCCCAACTATTTGCCATGAAGTGATGGGACCGGATGCCATGATCTTAGTTTCCTGAATGTTGAGTTTGAAGCCAACTTTTTTGCTCTCCTCTTTCACTTTCATCAGAGGCTCTTTAGCTCTTCACTTTCTGCCATAAGGGTGGTGTCATCTGCATATCTGAGGTTATTGATATTTCTCCCAACAATCTTGATTCCAGCTCATGCTTCATCCAGCATCATGAGAAATGACATGACATAACTGGCAAGTTATGTCATGTCATTTCTCATGATGTACTCTGCATATGTTAAATAAGCATGGTGAAAATATACAGCCTTGATGTACTTCTTTCTCGATTTGGAACCAGTGTATTATTCCATGTCCAGTTCTAACTGTTGCTTCTTGACCTGCATACAGATTTCTCAGGAGGCAGGTGAAGTGGTCTGGTATTCCCATCTCTTTAAGAATTTTCCACAGTTTGTTGTAATCCACACAGTCAAAGGCTTTGGCATAGTCAATAAAGCAGAAATAGATGTTTTTCTGGAACTCTCTTGCTTTTTCGATGATCCAACAGATTTTAGCAATTTGATCTCTGGTTCCTCTGCCTTTTCTAAATTTACCTTGAACATATGGAAGTTCACAGTTCATGTACTGTTGAAGCCTGGCTTGGAGCATTTTGAGCATTACTTTGCTAGCGTGTGAGATGAGTGCAATTGTGTGGTAGTTTGAGCATTTTTTGGCATTGCCTTTCTTTGGGATTGGAATGAAACTCACCTTTTCCAGTCTGGTAGCCACTGCTGAGTTTTCCAAATTTGCTGGCATATTGAGTGCAGCACTTTCACAACATCATCTTTTAGGATTTGAAATAGCTCAATTGGAATTCCATCACCTCCACTAGCTTTGTTCATAGTGATGCTTCCTAAAGCTCACTTGACTTTGCATTCCAGGATGTCTGGCTCTAGGTGAGGGTTATCTGGGTCATGAAGATCTTTTTTGTACAGTTCTTCTGTGTATTCTTGCCACCTCTTCTTAATACCTTCTGTTTCTGTTAGGTCCATACCATTTCTGTCCTTTATTGTGCCCATCTTTGCAAGAAATGTTCCCTTGGAATCTCTGATTTTCTTGAAGAAATCGCTAGTTTTTCCCATTCTGTTGTTTTCCTCTATTTCTTTGCATTGATCACTGAGGAAGGCTTTCTTATATCTCCTTGCTATTCTTTGGGATTCTGAATTCAAATTGGTGTATCTTTCCTTTTCTCCTTTGCTTTTTACTTCTCTTCTTTTCTCAACTATTTGTAAGGCCTCCTCAGACAGCCGTTTTGCCTTTTTGCATTTCTTTTTCTTGGGGATGGTCTTGATCACTGCCACCTGTACCATGTCACGCAGCAGGGATGCTCTATAAGTGTTCTTACTTCTGTGGCACGTCTCAGGCTACACAGTAAGTTGTGTTGGAGTGCTTTGTACAGAACCTGTCTGGTGCCTAGTAAAGCAGTTTACCTGAAAGCCTTTAATTTATAACATAAAAATATATACAATATGGTAATACATATTCATCCTGGCAATAGCATGTTTGTGCATGCTCAGTTGCTCAGTGCTGTCTGACTTTTTGTGACTCCATGGACCATAGCTCTCTAGGCAAGAATGCTGAAGTGGGTAGCCATTTACTTCTCCAATAAGATCATCCTCTTTTGCCAAATAAATGTTTCATTTTGTTAACTTGAAAACATAAATTCTTAGCAATACATTTGAAATAACCACATATCTATTCTTGGTGTTTAATTCATATGGTGCATATAATGATATAAATTACTTAATATATAAAGCAATATTTTACAAGAACTGCATTGTTTCTGATTATCCAGGAAACAATTATATAGGCATTCTTCAGACACATACAACACTACAGTTTCTTTATCATCTCTGAGCCATTTATGAGATTTTTAAATACAGAACACATCATCACTGGATAATTAGCTAAGTCACTTTTTTATTAAGGCAGTTTTCTTTTAAAATGAATTTTGTGTTTGTTTCCTCAACCTAATCAGTTAGTTTCTTGCTTTAAATGTTGTCTCTAAAGTTTTCATTTACAATTGCATTCAGCCTGGGAGCTGGAAGGCTGCACACCCAACCATGATTACTATAATCTGTGTGAAATTTCTTTACCCTCTCCCCCCAGCCCCTTTTATAAAACACACTTCTTTAGGTGACACCTGAGCATCTCAAACTGTCATTTATTGAGGTTTTCTTCTCTGTTTGTTCAGAATAAACTAAATTGAGAATGTGACTTGTAACATAAACTGTGTTTGGATTTGAATACAAGTTAACACCTTCTGTCAAGTTTTCTGGGGAAAAATAATGTACCTCATATTAAAGCACTGGGTAAAAATAAACTCATTTGGTGTGCCTGAGAAATGGGTGTCAAATTGCTCTTAGAAAATTGTCAATCACTCAATTAGAACTTGGAGCTGTAATTTCCATCTTCTTTGGCCGGCCAAGCTAAGTACAGTCATCAAATGTAAATCTGATTTTCTAGGGATAAGGGGAAAATAAAGGCCAAGCCCCCAATAAAGACAAAGTGTTAATGACTGGTGACTTGGAAAGGAATGACCTAATTCTGTTGCTTATTTACTAGAGGACATCTTGAAGTAGGCAAGAGGAAAGGCCAGAATTCAAATATCGGTGCAAGACAGCATGCATGTCAGCTGAGAAGGACAAGCGTTTGTCTTTGCTGTATGCTTAGCCTATAGCGTCGTTCTCCATGCTGATTCAGCGTGTAGATATCATTTACTGAATGAACAGAGACACAGGATTCCAATAAGTTCACATTCTTTCAGAGTTAAAATGATTTTAATCCTAGCTTTAAGACTGTTCTACTACTAATTGTAAAATTGTTTGTAATCCTCATTTAAATCTTAGTCCTAGTTTTATGAGTCACACGACCTGGATGGGCTAAACTTAATCTTTCCACGTATAAAATGAAAAATTTGAATGATTTACATTCTTAGGATTTTGTGAAATAAAACACATAAATGATGTATAACATTTTAAACTTATCCTCACTGATAAATGGCAACTCATTTTCCAACTGAATTTCTGAAATGTAACTGACCAGTGTGATAGCCTCATGCTTCTTAATGTCAATTAGCAGCAACTAGGTCACTTAGAAAAGACCCTGATGCTGGGAAAGATTGAGGGCAGGAGGAGAAGGGGGTGACAGAGGATAAGATGATTGGATGGCATCACTGACTCAATGCACATGAGTTTGAGCAAGTTCCTGGAGTGGGTGATGGACAGGGAAGCCTGGTGTGCTGCAGTCCATGGGGTCACAAAGAGACGGACAGGACTTAGTGACTGAACAGCAACAACCTGACTTAGTAACTCAGCTCCTAGAAGTCTGTGAGTCGGCCAGTTTGCCTGTAGTAACTCAGCTACACAGATGGCTATCAGTCCCTAGACACACTCACTTCTAGAAATTCACCAATCTCAGAGCCAGAAATCCACCTACCCCAGAAATCCACCAATCCTAGAGCAAGAACTTCCCCAACCCATTAAGATAAGCTCTTTGCTCATAGACAGTCTTCCTTTGCCTGACAAGAGGTGACCACAGCCTTTGTTTCAGATATCAAACAATGGGCATTTCCCTGACAACTTTATGACATCTAGAATACATTCAATAAATAATCCTGTTGCTGCTTCCACAGCTGATTAATAATGACATTAATGTTATTGACTGCACAAGATTACTCTTCAGTAATCAGGGAAAAAACACTTCCTTGAAAAAAGGATCAGGAAGAAGTGATCTGGGTTTTTCTCATGAGTCAGTTTGTGAAATCTTTGTTGTATAACCTGGAACTGTGGTGGAAGAAAGGGTGCTCAGCTTTATTATCATTGTTGTTTAGTCATTGAATCTTCAGTTAAAAGTCAGACACAACTCTCCTTAGTTAATACACAGGAGATGATGATGTCTGCAGTTCAGGCTACTGAAACACATATATGAAACAATTTTTGTTGTTTTTGTTCAGTTGCTCAGTTGTGTGACCCCGTGGGCTGTAGTTCTCCAGGCTCCTCCGTCCATGGGATTTCCCAGGCAAGAATACAGGGGTGGCTTGCCATTTCCTCTTCCAGAGGCTCTTCCTGACCCAGGGATGGAACCCACATCTCTTACAATGGCAGGTGGATTCTCTACCAGTGAGACACCAGGGAAGCCCACCAGCTTTATTAGTTTTTAGGCAACGCATTTGAAGTTATATAGCTAGAGGAACTGTAAAGCTCAAGCAGACACGACAGGGGTTCTTGAGAAATCAGTCTGTAAAACAGGAGGAGTGCTTCACTTCTAAAATATTAGGTGAGGCTCAGCATGGACTGGAAGACCCACCACATTTGCCAGGGCATGGAGATAATTGTATACATGTAGTCTCTTCCCCTGCCCTAACCTCTCCCACCCCCCAGCAGTGATATGAAGAGGATGAGTAGAAATTCAAGAAAACTTTGGCCTGCACTTTAACTCTAGGTGATGAAATTAATGAAGACTCCAAGTCACTTTGTAATCAGACGTGGGGTTTAGCTGTGATCCGTTTCTTTTATATTACCTTTTAGGGAACATATTGTAAAGCCAGAGGGAATTTCTGATTTTGCTCTGCCACGTGAAGCCCCTCACCAGACACTATTCTTACAAAACCTACCTGACACTTTAGGTCTGGGTGGAAGGAGGTAAAGCTGGGAATAATTGAAAATCACTAACCCTGGAGACCCAGAGGTCCCCTGAGAATACCTTGTGTTGTGATTAAACAAGGGTTAAGTCCAGCCAGACATCCTGGAATGTGAAGTCAAATGGGTCTTAGGAAGCATCACTATGAACAAAGCTAGTGGAGGTGATGGAATTCCAGTTGAGCTATTTCAAATCCTAAAAGATGATGCTGTGAAAGTGCTGCACTCAATATGCCAGCAAATTTGGAAAACTCAGCAGTGGCCACAGGACTGGAAAAGGTCAGTTTTCATTCCAATCCCAAAAAAACACAATGCTAAAGAATGCTCAAACTACTGCACAATTGCATTCATCTCAAACACTAGCAAAGTAATGCTCAAACTTCTCCAAGCCAGGCTTCAACAGTACATGAACTGTGAACTTCCAGATGTTCAAACTGGATTTACAAAAGGCAGGGGGACCAGAAATCAAATTGACATCATCTGTTGGATCATCGAAAAAGTAAGAGAGTTCCAGAAAAACATCTGCTTTATTGAATAGGTCAAAGCTTTTGACTGTGTGGATCACAGCAAACTGTGGAAAATTCTTTGAGAGATGGGAATACCAGACCACTTCACCTGCCTCCTAAGAAATCTGTATGCAGGTCAAGAAGCAACAGTTAGAACTGGACATGGAACAAAAGACTGGTTCCAAATTGAGAAAGGAGTACATCAAGGCTGTATATTTTCACCCTGCTTATTTAACTTATATGCAGAGTACATTATGCAAAGTGCTGGGCAGATGAACATGAGCTGAAATCAAGATTGCTGGGAGAAATATCAATAACCTCAGATAAAACCATGACATCACCCTTATGAAAGAAAGTGAAGAGGAACTAAGGAGCCTCTTGATGAAAATGAAAGAGGAAAGTGAGAAATTTGGCTTAAAACTCAACATGGATCATGGATCATGGCATCTGGTCCCCTCACTTCATGCAAATAGTTGGGGAAACAATGGAAACAGTGACAGACTTTAATTTTTTGCACTCCAAAATCATTGCAAATGATGACTGCAGCCATGAAATTAAAAGACAGTTGCTCCTTGGAAGAAAAGCTATGACTAATCTAGACAGCATATTAAGAAGCAGAGACATTACTTTGCCAACAAAGGTCTGTCTAGTCAAAGCTATGGTTTTTCCAGTAGTCATGTATGGATGTGAGAGTTGGACTATAAAGAAAGCTGAATGTCAAAGAATTGATGCTTTTGAACTGTGGTGTTGGAGAAGACTCTTGAGAGTCTCTTGGACTGCAAGGAGATCCAACCAGTCCATCCTAAAGGGGATCAGTCCTGGCTGTTCATTGGAAGGACTGATGCTAAAGCTCAAACTCCAATCCTTTGGCCACCTGATGCAAAGCATGAACTCATTGGAAATTACCTGATGCTAGGAAAGATTGAAGGTGGGAGGAGAAAGGGATGACAGAGGATGAGGTGGTTGGATGGCATCACTGATGTGCATGAGTTTGAGTAATCTCCGGGAGTTTGTGATGGATAGGGAAGCCTGGCGTGCTGCAGTCCATGGGGTTGCATGGAGTTGCAAAGAGTAAGACACAACTGAGGAACTGAAGTGAACTGAAAGCCCAGACTTGGCCCCACCGGTGAAGCCTCTTCAGGACAGGTTTAGAGCTCTGGCTTCATCCTTACATATCACTGTGCTAGTAAGAGATCACTCAAAATTCTGACTTTCATTGTCATCCTTACTCCCCAAGGGACAAGTTAATTTGAATTGATTTTGAATAATCATGAAGAGTAATTCTTCTTTGTAATTTTCTAATGTCAAGATTTGTATTACTAGAAAGGTTCTTTTGTTGAAAGTCTAAAATGGCAAATTGAATTCCTAATTATTAATAGCATGTTGTGAAACAGTGATTGATTAAAGCTATTGACATAGTATTTCACAGCTTTATTTGTCGAAGAGCAATTTGAATAATTTTTTCTTCTGAAACACAGTTGTTCTGATATTTGAAAGTCTATGAAGACAGTTTATAAAACAAATGACTTTATTACAAGCATGTTAGTATATGTATGGTAAAATCAACTAAAATATTCATTAAATATGCATAATATAAAATTAAGCATAAAGAAAAATATGGTACTTTATAAAGAAAAAACAGGACTGGATACAAGGATGGTAAATAAAAATCAACTATATTTCCATAAGTTAGCAACAAGTAGAAAAGAACATACACCATTCACAATATTGTTAAAATATAACTAAATATTTAGGAATAAATACAAAAGTTATGAAGTCTTCTATACTCGTTAACTACAAGACATTGATGAGAAAAAGTAAAGATATAAATATGTTTATAGTTTAGAGAGTACTACTATGTTTACAGATTGAAAAAACGCAGCACTGTTAAAATGTCAGTTGTCCCCAAAGCTATCTATAGGTTTAATACAGTCAAAACCAAGCCTTTTAAAATTTTGTGGAATATGAAAAGCTGATTCTAAAATTTGTAACAATATACCTAGAGTGGCCATGATGGTCTTGAAAGATAAAAATAAATTGGAGGGTTTAAATTACAACATATAATGATGGCATAAAATTATAGATATTAAGACTTGTGATATTGGAGCAAATAAATAGTATTCTACTGGAGTGGCACTCATGTGGAGTGTTTGCCTTTTCTTCCTCCTTTCCTTCCTTCTTTAAGTATAGTTGATTTACAGTATACTATCAGTTTCAGGTGTATAGCAATGTGATTCGGTTCATTTACATATATAATATTCTTTTTCAGATTTTTTTTCCCCATATCAGTTCAGTTCAGTTGCTCAGTTGTGTCTGACTCTTTGTGACCCCATAATCTGCAGCATATCAAGCTTCCCTGTCCATCACCAACTCCTGGAGCTTGCTCAAACTCGTGTCCATCGAGTTGGTGATGCCATCCGACCATCTCATCCTCTGTCATCCCCTTCTCCTCCTCCCTTCAATCTTTCCCAGCATCAGGGTCTTTTCCAATAAGTCATTTCTTTGCATTAGGTGGCCAAAGGATTGGATCTACAGCTTTAACATCAGTCCTCCCAGTGAATATTCAGGACTGATATCCTTTAGGATTAACTGGTTGGATCTCCTTGCAGTCCAAGGGACTCTCAAGGGACTCTCAAGAATCTTCTCCAACACCACAGTTCAAAAGCATCGATTCTTTGGCACTCATCTTTCTTTATAGTCCAACTCTCACATCCATACATGACTCCTGGAAAAACCATAACTTTGACTAGATGGACCTTTGTTGGCAAAATAATAGGTTGTAACACAAGATTAAGTATAGTTCCCTCTGCTATATACTAGGTCCTTGCTGATTATCTATATATATAATCTCTCTCTATGTATATATATAGAGAGAGATGTGTGTGTGTGCTCAGTCATGTCCCACTCTTTGTGACTCATGGACTGTAGCCTGCCAGGCTCCTATGTCCATGAAATTTTCCAGGCAAGAAAATTGGAGTGGTTTGCTATGTCCTAGTTCAGGTGATCTTTTGGACCCAGGGATCAAACCCAGGTCTATTGTATCTCTTGCATTGGCAGGCAGATTGTTTACTGTTGTTCCACTTATGAGGCAGCATTTTTATATAGCAGTGTGTATATGTTAATATCAGAGTCCTAATTTATCCCTCTCTACACTTGCTCCTTTGGTAACATACTTTTGTTCTGTGTCTGTGGATCTATTACTCTTCTGTATATGAGTTCGGTTGTATCATTTTTAAGATTCCATGTATAAGTGATGCCATATAGCATTTGCCCTTCTCTGGCTTACCTCATCTAGTATGGTAATCTTTAGGTCCATTCATGTTGCTGCAAATGGCATTATTTAGTTATTTTTTTAAATGGCTGTGATAACCAATTGTGTAATATATATGTACCACATCTTCATCATCCATTCCTGTGTTGATGGGCATTTTAGGTTGTTTCTCTGTCACAGCTGCTGTAAATAGGTCACTGTAAATAGTGAACATTGGAGTGCATGTGTCTTTTTGGACCATGTTATTCTCTGGATATATGCCCAGCAGTGGGATGACTGGATCATATGGAAGCTCTACTTTTAGTTTCTTAAGGAGCCTTCTTACTGTTGTCCATAGTGGCTGTTACCAATTTATAGTCCCACCAACAGTGCAGGAGAGTTCCCCTCTCTCCACACCCTCTGTAGCTTTTGTTATTTGTAGGCTTTTGAATGATCAGCATTCTGATCAGTGTGAGGTGATAATCTCATTGTGGTTTTGATTAGCAATTCTCTAATAGTGATGTTGAGCATCTTTCCATGTGTTTTTGGCCCTGTGTATGTCTTCTTTAGAGAAGTGTTTGTTTAGATCTTCTGCCCATTTTTTTTGATCAGACTGTTTTTTAGATATTGAGTTATATGAGCTGTTGGTATATTTTGGAAATGTAGCCCTTGTCAGTTGGATCATTTGCAAAAATATTTTCTCCTATTTTGTAGGTTTTTTGTTGTGTTTATAGCTTCCTTTGCTGTGCAAAAGCTTTTACATTCAATTAGATCCCATTTGTTTGTTTTTGTTTTTATTTCCATTACTTTAGGAAATGGTTCCAAAAAGATATTTCTGCAATTTTTGTTTGACTTTTCATTTTTAATGATTTATATGAAAACTATAAGTTAGTGTAATTTACATGTGTGTCCTCATTGCAGGTTGTCTTCTTATCCAGACATTTCATGTATTTGTGTTGTACCAATAAGCTACTTTCACAATTTTAATCCTGTATTATTTCTTTTACTTTTTTGTGTGTCAATAGGGGAAAAATAAGCTGGAATCCCTCAAAAAATGGAATCAAACATATGGGACAGATTAGAGTTTGAACATACTCCCACTTATAGAGTCACCACATTTTCAAAAACAGATGCTACTCTTTCTCTAGGAAAAGATAGCCTTCTCAAAAAGTGACCCTGGGTCAATTAGGCATCTTTATAGAAAGAAATAAGTCTGGCTTTCTACTTTATATAATATGCAAATTATTTACAGATCATAATCCTACCTAAGTGTTAAGAGCAAAACAATATACAGTTTGTATATGAAAACATAAGACAGTATCTTCATGATCTTTGGGTAAAATTTTTTCTTCAAAACAGTAAAAAGCATTAACTGTAATATAATCTGAAAGATTAATAAATTGACTTTTCTGAAAATTAATACCCTACATTAATCACAAAGCACTATTAAGAGAAAGAAAAGGAAAACAACAAACTGGAAGAAAATATTCTAATTTATCCAAAAGGAGACAGAACTTGTATGTAGAATTTATGCAACACTCCTACAAAAGAAAACCCCTAATAAATCCAATTAAACAATGTTAAAAGACTTGAACAGACGAGTTACAACCTGCTATCCACGTTTCCAGTAGTCATGTAAAAGTTGTTCCACAAGCAATTAAGAGTGTGAGGTTAGCATGTGTCCCCCACAATGGCTGTTGTGATGTTGGTGAGCTTGTGGAGTGACTGGAACTCTCACAGTTACTGGTGGGAATATAATTAACAAAGGTCTTCTGAATAAGTGGCAATTTGTTATAATACCAAACATATGCCTACATATGACCCAGCAGTTCCTAGAAATGATTATAACAAGTGGCATATACAAGAATATACACTGAAGTTTTACCTAATTCAAATATCCATCAACAGTAGAATGGAAAATTTATTTTGGTATATTTATATATTATAATTTTATAAAATAGTGAAAAGAACAGATTACTACATAAAATACATAGATGATTCTCCCATGAAAGACTGATTCTATTTATTTGAAATAAAAGAACGAAGTAAAAGAATTTATGGTAAAAAAAAAAAAGGTGTCATCTCTTGGAGGGTGCTACATGAAAAAGGGCAAGAGACAGCTCTTTTGGGGTGGTGGATATGTCCTGTATCTTGACCTGGACAGTAGTTTGCGTGTGTGGATGCCTGTAAAAAGTCATCAAGTGTGAATGTTTGTACGCTTTACTGTATACACACTGTAACTCAGTTTCAGAACCACACAGAGAAGTGAAGCCAGTGTGGTACCACGTACTCCAGTGTAGTTAAGATGAAGGAGACAGAAAATAGTGCTGACAAAAGTAAGGAACAACTGAACTGTCTTATACTGAAGTTAGGAGTACACCTTAGAAGGATGGCTTTTGGAGACAATTTGCAGATATTTACAAAGACTGAATATCAGCATACCTTCCCATTCTAAACAGCAGGACCTTGTGTATCTGTTCTAAATGTAATAGTTTGCATCTGCCAACCCCAAATTCCCAGTCCATCATTCTCCCTCATCTCCTCCCACTCTTGGGAACAAAAAGTCTGCTCTCTGTGGGTCTGTTTCTGTTTTGTAAACAATTTAATTTGTGTCATATTTTAGAGTCCACATATAAGTGATACGACATTTGTCCTTCTGGCTTACTTCACTTAGTATGACACGCTCTCAGTCCATCTGTGTTGTTGAAAACAGCATTGCTTTGTCTTTTATGGCTAAAAAATTTTCCCTTGTATATGTGTATCACATCTGCTTTATCCATTTCTCTGATGGACATTTAGGTTGGTTCCATGTGTTGACTATTGTGAATAGTGCCGCTGTGAAAACAGGGGTACATGTGTTTTTTTGAATTAGAGCTTTGTCTGGGTATATGGCCAAGAGTGGGATTGCTGGATCATATCACAGCTCTATTTTTAGTTCTCTGAGGAACCTACACACTGTTTTCCATAGTGGCTGCACCAATTTGCACACCCTCCATCACTGTAGGAGGTGAGCAGCACACTTTACAGCTAGGAAGACCCCTTCAGGATTGATGCTCAGGAGGAATGTTTACCAAATGATGTGTGCAGGGATGTTTGCAGCAACAGTCTTATTACAGTGTTAACCTAGAACGAACCCGAATGTCCATCAGCAATATGAAAATAAATGGTGGTGTATCTATAGTGTGGGCTAGCGCAGATCAAAGAATGAATGCACTCTAATTATACACGATAATGTGAATAAATATTACAAAGAATAGTAAACAAACATGCCGGACACTAAAGAGTACACATATGATTATATATATAAAACAAACACATGAAACTATGGGATTGGAAGTCAGGATAGTGGTTATCTGTGGGGGTGGTGGAGGGAGTGGCTGGACAAGGACTTTGGTGGGCCCTCTGGTGTGCTGGTCATATTCTGATTCTTGATCTAAGTTATAGTTCCATGAATATATTCATTTTGTGAAAAATTCATCAAACAGTAAATGCATGATTTTCACTTTTATCTGTATGTATATACTCTTTAAAAGTTTAGTTAAAGGCAAGGTCTCCTAAATTACCATATTCTATTAAAATTCTGTTCAGATTTTAACATGATTAATGCAACAGATGTGCCCCTATAATTAATTAAATCATACTTGCAATCAAAGTTATTTGCTTATTGATTTATGTGATCATTTTCAAGGTGTTTTATCTTCATTTGCCATTGACCTTCAATTGACAGAGACCTCAAACACTTCAGTTTGGGTGACTGTTCCTCCCCAATTCTTTGTCATGAAGCTCCCCATGAATAAGTACTGCATCAGTGGTAATTTGTTTTTTTGAAAAGAATCTTTAAACAATATTTTAAATAACAAAATTTATCTATTTTATAAAGTTTGATTATCATATAGCTATTAATTTTTTCTAAGCAAAATGTATAGGATCATTGAATAAAGTTTTGCTGATTGGAGTGGGCAACAGAAGCTATATAATTTGTCTTTGTATTAAGAAATAAATGACCTGAGGCTCAAGAAAATAAGTGAAATGCATGAAACTTGTTATTCATTTGCTCATATATTCATATATTTATTGAGTATCTATATAGTCTCCGACACTTCCTTAGGCACTGGATATATTGATGAAGATGAATAAAATCCCTGCAGTATGGAACTGGAACAGTGACTCCAGATTTTTTTGGAAGACAATGAAGAATAAATGTAATGAAGTAAATTATGTGATGATAAATGGGAATCAGTGTCATGAACTGTGGGAAAGTCCAGGTTGAAGGTGATGGGGTGGGGTTGACAGAGCTCAGGGTAGTACTTAATGAATTGTCAGTAAAGGCCTCACTGATGTGAGATTTCAGTGAAGTCTGGAAGAAATGGATGAAACTAGCTATGCAGATAATCTGAGAAAAGAGCTCTAGGGAGAAAGTAGCCAGCACAAAGGCGCTAAACCAAGAGCATGGCTGGGGTGTTTGAGAAACAGGGGGAGGCCAGTTTGGCTGAAGTATAGTAAACCAGTATGAGAAGACAGGTTGGTCAGAGTTACAGGGGATGGAGTATAGCCCAGACCATGCAGCGCCTTATAATCCATTGTAGGAACTTCTGCTTTTACTTGGAATATGCAGCCGTTGAAGGGTCTTGAGCAGACCCTAAGGTAGTCTGGCTTATGTCTAAAAAGAATCACTCTAGCTTACGTGATGAGGACAGTAACTAAAGAGGCAACGGCAGAGAGAGGGCACTTCTTAGGAAGGTACTGCAGGAATCCAGGCAGGGGTGATGGAAGCTTAGCTCATGATGGTAGCTGTGAAGAGGAAGATAAAAGAGGTCGACAGAGGATGAGATGGTTGGATGGCATCACCGATTCAATGGACATGAACTTGGGCAAACTCCGGGAGATGGTGAGGGACAGGGAAGCCTGACATGCTACGGTCTGTGGAGTTACAAAGAGTTGCACACAGTTTGGTGACTGAACAACAAAAAATATTTTGAAATTAGAATCAATTAGGAAATGGGTGGAATGGGTGTGGGCTATTAAAGGGAGGGTCAAGACTGATAGCAGAACGGTTGTGTGTGTGTGTGTATTTTTTGACCAGGGCAATGGCAGGGTGGTAAAATGGAGCAAATGAGACCTGACACGGGGCAGGTTGTGGTGGCTGCCGGTGGGGCAGCTCTGCAGGACAGACTAGGGATGCAGTTTTGGACATGATGACCCTGAGCTATTTCTAAGATACTCAAATAGAGCTGTCCTGGCTATTGAATATATGAATCTGGACTTCAGGAGAGAAGCCTGGACCAGAGAGAAAGATTTTGGAGTAACCATATCTTCTGGGCAGAACTGTGCCCTGCTCCCAATTCATATGCTGAAGCCCTAGCTGCTCGTACTCAGAATGTGACTGCATTCCTACGTGAGGAATACCAAGAAGACCTTTTGTTCTCAAGTTTGGTCTCAGCCCTGTGCCTGAGGCAAAGCTCCTAAGCCTCTTTGCATATCCTAGGTGACGGTAGTGTCTTTTGTTTGAATGAGGCGTCTCTGGGTGGGCTCCTGCATGGGGGCTGGTCCCCAGAAAGAACAAGTTCTGGTTAGAAGCTCTGAATTTTCAGCCCTACCCTGTCATCCCCTGGAGAGGGGAGAGGGGCTACAAATGGAGTTAATAATGGATCATGCCTACTTGAGGATGCCCTGAAAAAATCCCAATAGAATGGAGTTCAGAGAGTTTCCAGGTCAGTGAATGTTTCTAAGTACCAGGAGAGTGATGCTCCCCAATTCCATGGGGACAGAAGCCCCCAACCTTGAAGCTGTTGCAGACCTTGTCTTGTTGGTCTCTTCATCTGTGTTCTTTATCGTTTGTTGCTGTTTAGTCACTCAGTGATGTCCGACTCAGCGACCCCGTGGACTGTAACCCACCAGGCTCCTCCGTCCATGGGTTTCTCCAAGCAAGAATACTGGAGTGGGTTGCCATTTCCTTCTCCAGGGGATCTTCCCAATCTTGGAATTGAACCCACATCTCCTGTACTAGCAACCTGATTCTTTACTGCTGAGCCACTGGGGAAGGCCTTGTTCTTTATCATAGCCTTTGATGGACTGGTAAACTTAAATGTTTCCCTGAGTTCTGGGAGCTGCCCTAATAAATCATCAGATCCATGGGGGAGGAGGTCACTGGAACCTCCGGTTTGTAGCCAAGTCAGATGTAAGTGATGGGTAACCTGGAGGCCTGAGACCTGCTTTGGCATCTTCAGCGGAGGAGTCCTACAGGACTGAGTCCTTCCCCTGTGGGGCTTGTTCCTTCTTGGGTAGACAGTGTCAGGATGGAGTCAGTTTGCAATACACCCAGCTGGTGTCCCAGCTTTCTTGATGCGGAAAAACCTCCCTACACACACACAAACACACACACACACACACACACACACACACACACACACACTCGTGTGTACTATCTAAAGCCTTGTGAGTGTGGTAATAGTCTCAGTCAAGGAGACACAGAGACAGAAGAACTGAGATTTTTTTTTTCCTGAACACAAACCTAAACAGTGCTACATAAGGCCATGGAATGTGTTTAGCAATACAGTCAGATACAGAGCTTAAGATTTCTTTCTTCCTTTTTTAAAACTTTTAATTTTGTATTGGAGTATAGCCTATTAACAACATTGTATGGTTTTAGGTGGACAGCAGAGGGATTCAGCCATATATACACACTATACATTCTTCTCCAAACTCCCCTTCCATCCAGGCTGCCACATAACATTGAGCAGTGCTATACAATAGGTCCTTATTGGTTATCTGTTTTAAATATAGCAGTGTATACATGTCAGATTTCTGATGATATAGTAAGTCATGTTGCTTTTTAATCTATCCTTGAGATGAATGTTCATGCAGCCCATGAGGATGTCCAGTGGTATTAAATGACTGTATTGTTTCATCACTTTGTAAAATTTATTGATATGTTTTTAATTTGACAGGCAGTCTTATTGAATACTTGGAAAAAATGAATACCCATGCTTTCATTTTAATAAACTAGAAATTGCTTAAGGACAATCAATGTGATGAATATTTTTGACTAGTGGTACAGATACATTCATGTTAATAACAGGTAAACACACCAGTTCTGTCTCATTTTATAAACCACTCTCATTTAATAAATCCACAAGCCTTCCAGAAAATAAAAGGTTGAAATTTTCAACTTAATGCTTTTTTCTTCTGCCTAAAAGATTCTATAATCAGTTAGAAATGCATTAGCCCTATAGATAATGTCTTAAATTTCTCATAGCATTTTATACTATTTCCACATATCTCAGTTGTGCGATTCTTATTTGACATGATTCTGTGATTCTATAAAAAGTTTTGAATCCTTGATAACCAAAATTTACTAAGCTTAGGAAGAATTAATAATAGCATAGGAAGAGTTAATAATAACATAATAAATATTTTTCAATACTGATATGAAAGAATTAGTCATTAATTAATGGAGAAAAGAAATCTTTTCAAGAACACTTAAGACTATATATTCAATTTTTTGGTGTTAGGAACCAATAATTGTTAGGAAATTATATTCTACTAGTTCAAGTACCTCTGACAATCTGAATCAAAACATATTTATGTTACTACTTTCTAACCATATAATATCTGAAAGATTTACCAGGGTTGGGAAAAGTTAAATATTAGGAAGAGGGGGAAAAAAGTCTTATGTTCTTCAGTAAATGTCTTTCAGAATAAATAAAAGTCATCTTTTATTCCACACCTAAGAAGTCTATTACATGAACACATTTTTTTACCAAGAGCACTTAGCTAAGAAGTATGTTAGTTTCCTATTGCTGTGGTAACAAATTGCCATAAATTTATGACTTAAAACCATACAAACTTATTTTCTTACAATTATGGAAGCCAGAGATCCAAAATGGGTTGGCAGGGCTATGTCCCTTCTAGAGGCTGTAGGGTGAAATTCATTCCCTTTCTTTTCCTACATTCTAGAGGCTGCCTGCTTTTCTTGTCTCCTGGTTCCCCATCACTCTGACCTTTGCTTCCATTACCCTATTGCCTTCCCTGACCCTGACCTCTTCAGTTCAGTTCAGTTCAGTTGCTCAGTCGTATCCAGTTCTTTGAGACCCCATGAACTGCATCACACCAGGCTTCCTGGTCCATCATCAACTCCTGGAGTTTACTCAAACTCAAGCCTATCGAGTTGGTGATGCCACCCAACCATCTCATCCTCTGTCGTCCCCTTCTCCCACCTTCAATCTTTTCCAGCATCAGGGTCTTTTCCAATGAGTTGGTTCTTCACATCAGGTGGCCAAAGTATTGGAGTTTCAGCTTCAGCATCAGCCCTTCCAATGAATATTCAGGATTGATTGATTTCCTTTAGGGATTGACTGGTTGGATCTCCTTGCAGTCCAAGGGACTCTCAAAGAATCTTCCCTCTTATAAGGGCTCTTGTGATTGCCTGGAGCCTATCTGAGTAATCTAGGCTAATCTCATCTCAAGACTCTTAACTAAATCACCTTTTTATAAAGTCCCTTTGGGGGACTTCCTGGTGGTCCAGTGGTTAGGACTTCATCCTCCAGTGCAGGGGGTGTGGGTTTGGTCTCTGGTTGGGAAGCTAGGATCCCACATGCCTTGGGACCAAAAAAACATAAAACCCATAAAAATAAAAGCAATATTGTAACAAATTCAAAAAAGACTTCAAAACTGGTCCACATCAAAAAAATCTTGAAAAAAAAATTCCCTTTGCCTGTAAGGCATATTCACAAATTCCCAAGAACTATGACACAGACATCTTTGGGGTGGGAGGCATTATCAGTCAGTATAAATTCTAATAAGTATCTGTTTTCAGTGGCTTACTGAATAAGATGATGTGTAGTTATCAACAATTAAAACATTGTCATTGTTAAGATTTCTCATTGATATCAGACTTATCAACCACTTCCAATGATAGGATGATTTCTGCAATAGTGGATTTGATGTTAATGTAGTATCATGAAGTTCTACATAAAAGCAAGTGATGGCTGATAAGATGGTGATTCTAGGATGCCTTAGTTCTTAGGGTCTCCATGCCAGGAAAAGGATTGAGTCCTGAGTGAACGTTGTACTGGGTGAAGACAGTGCTTGAAATGTGGACTGAAAAATTCTTTTTGAAAAATGTGAAATTCATGTTTTTTACACTAATGCTGGTGTTAGAAGTATAGGTTCTTCAGATACACTATATGATTAGGGAGTAATTTTGTACATTTATCGTATCTAATCATTTTGTTCAGTGCTGTATTTTACAGGGCATTTTACCAAGTGGAGGGACATTCAGGGAGGAGGGTGGCATAAAAATGAAGCAATTGAGTCATGTCAATAATCAGAGGACATTTTCACATATAGGAAATTTCCGAATAAGTGAGTGAGTGAGGAAGAGGTTTCTTTTCAAACGTCAGGGTTGACCAACATGTTCACTTGGGTAACTTCATTTCAGTAACTTCTTATGGAAAAACATGAATGAACTTGTTAGTCAACACAATATTTGAAAAGTTGAAATTAAAGGGGGAAGACAGACAGCTAAATTGGTCAAAGTTAAGATGAGTAGATCTTGCCTTTATTAAACCCCAAACACTAAATCTCAAGATTTGTCTCAATTGATAGGATTTTTATTGTAGTAATAATTCTAACATTACATTTACATTCCAGAAATTTAAACAGTTCAAAATACTTATTTGGAGTCCATCCTAACTGAATAGGGGGATTCCCTAGTGGCTCAGCTGGTAAAGAATCTGCCTGCAATGTGGGAGACCTGGGTTCGATCCCTGGGTTGGGAAGATCCTCTAGAGAAGGGAATGGCTACCCACTCCAGTATTCTGGCCTGGAGAATTCCATGGACTGTATGGTTCATGGGGTTGCAAAGAGTCGGACTCAACTGAGTGACTTTAACTTTTACTTTAAGTGAAGAGATCACAGTATATTTGAGAAATAATCCAAAAAACTGATAGCTCTACTAAATGATCTAGATAACATCTATCGAGTAGAACACTTATCCCAAATATCCAAAAATATTTCTTTGAGATAAGCAGATAAATAATGGGTTAGACATTTTTTTTTATTTCTTTTTTTTTTTAGTACATTCTAATGTGTGGAACTGATTTATTAGTGCTTCATGATGATTGAGGCAGACATTTTACAATTCATGCGAAATTACAGTTGTGACTTCTAGGAGTTAGCGTCCTAAAATAATGACATAGATGTTTATAATACTCTTAAAAGAAAGCATATTGATATTGCCCATCAAATTCGTTAGCCATTTTTTTAAATGATGTAGATGGAGAAGGTAGCCCTTTGAATGCGGTACATCTAGTGGCCAGAGATTTTCTTTCAGTGCCTTTTGTGTATACCTCTGCTATTGCATACATTGCAGTGTAATGTGTTACAATGACTTCTCTACATTTCTAATATAGTCATTATACTATGAACTCTTTATCCATTAAAGTGTTCATCACTCAGTCATGTTTGAGTCTTTGTGACCCCATGGACTGTAGCCCGCCAGGTTCCTCTGTCCCTGGAAGGAGAGTGGCATAACCTGACATTCTGGGTTTGCAAGTGAAGATGGAAATCTGGATTTTTTAAAATATAAAAAGTGGCCAATATTTAAAAATTGGAAATGTGTGGTCCATAAAAATACCCATCTCTAAGTCATGTTTCACTTGTCTTGTGTTAGGTCTTAAAGCTGTTTCCTATGGGCAGGAAGGAAAGTTTTCAGGTGAGAAGCTTAAAGTGAGACATAAAGTCTGTGCAATGATTTCCCGAGTCCAGAGAACAGACCCTTTTTTTTTTTTTTTGTATTGGCGGGATCCTGTTGGGAAGCACTGGAGGTGAGTATAGGGTGTAGTTGGTAGTCAGACTGGGGAAGGCTAGGTTAGACAAGCCATCAGGTGGAGGGCTCTTTTGCCTGAAAAGTGACCTGGGATTGAATGATTTAAAACCCATGGAGGGGGGTGAATCTGCTTGGCTCAACCAAGAAGAAAATGAGGACAATCAGAAAAGGAAAGAGGAATGCTAACTTTCAATGGGAATAAAATGATAAGAGATGGCTTTGGATAGGTTGGGGGTCAGGAAGGGACAGTCGAGGGCTCAGATGGTCTCCCCATTGTTCACTGGGAACTATGCCGTTAGACTCCAGGAAAGACCTGGGCAGGCATGCAGCTAACCTGTGATATGCTATAAAATCCATGACAGTGGTAGAGGTGAATTCTAGAGCAGTCCTCCCCAGAAAAAGTGGCCCCATCCAAGTAGTAATTCTGTATGATGAAACAAACCTGAGAGTCACTGCTGGAACTAGTATTAAGTACTAAAAAAACATAGGGTCACAGGAAAATGTCAAAACCCTTTCACCAGAGAATCCACAAAAATGTACAGTGATGTACCAGCAAGAGGACTGAGTGTCAGGTTGCTGATGACAGTCTGGGCTTCCCCCATCCTCCCAACCAGGAACAGGACTGGCTGAGCCTGCAGGTCTGGTAAGCTGACTCCAGGAGTTTGTACCGGATGTCTGCTCTGGGCTGGAAGATAAGCAGGCTAGTAAACACTCCTGTGTCCTAGAAAATACCAGAGGGCAACAGCCTTGTATATCCACGGATGGTGACAACTGCTTGGGCCACCATTTTCAGATCTCCAGCATGGTCTGGTATGACTGCTGGAGACACAGAACTTCACATTTGTGAGGCCAGTAGATGATTGTCAGTAGAGTTACAGGTTATTGAAATACCCTTTGTTCACATAAACTAAAGCTGGGTCTCCCTGTTAACAAATATGTTTATAGAATAGTATCTTGATCAAACATTTGACAGTGGGGTGCATTATTAAGTCTTCAATGTTTGCAACTGTATACCTAAGTCACCTTGAGGACCCATAGAGTTCATTGATGGGAAAAATGATAAGCAAATTAACAAAGCATTAGTTCACAAAGACGAGAGGCTGTTGCAGTGAGGACTGCACTGTACCAACGCTGCTGCTGTTCCCTTGTTGAGGCACTTTTCCTGTGAGAATTTCCAGGTCCTGCCCACAGCTAGTTAGCAATGTTGATGGCTCTTCACTGAGCTAATTAAGGAATAGTCAGGGAAATGCATTTTTCTACAACTTTTTGCTCCTAACATGCTGAAAACCAAATTTTCCTGGAAATAACACACTATGTAATATTTATGTCATTAAGAAAAAATAATCCTCCAACTTGTCCCACCTTCCTCTTCCCCCATGCCCACATGTTTGTGTCTCTATTCTTGCCCTAGAAATAGGTTCATCTGCTATAAAACACAGGGAGCTCAGCTCAGGGCTCTGTGGTCACCTCGAGAGGTGAGAACGGGGGATGCGAGGGAGGGGATATATGTATACATGTTTTAGAGCAGAAACCAACACAATGCTACAAAAGCAACTATATTCCAATAAGTAAAAGCACCACATGAGTCTATTTCTCCCTTAAGGTAGTGATGACCATGCTATACAAAAAGCAACAGACTTGAGGGTGTAGAACAGTTTTTAAAAACTCAGTATGCTTGGATAAGCTTTGCATGTCCTGACCTTAAAATACAGGAAAAAATTGAATAGGGAAAACTGCACAGAACTATTCTTGCATTCATAATCATTCTTTATTTATCAAATAGGAAATGCTTAGCTGAAGTATAGGGTGAGTACTTAATGTAATACTTAAAAGGTAATTAAAAGGCAATTCCTTAAGGTTGTGTAATAGTAGAAAAATACACTAATAAAGGACATAGATAGGATAATGATTATAACTAAGTAACCCTAGGGAGACAGTGTACTCCAAAAGGCTATGAATGTTTATATCAGGGAAAAATGATAATGAATCCTTCCTTTTCTTTTGCTGTAAAAATAATGCTGATCACCTTTTGGATAATATGAACTGATTAAAAAACTACTACTGTAGAAACTTCAGAAATTATAGAAATTTATAAAGAAAAACATCACCAGAAAGCCAGAGAAAACCATTCCTGTAATTTGGTTCTCTTGTATGTTTCCATTCCATTTTTTAGTGCCCTACTGGTTTTTACATCACTAAATCCATTCAAATCCTAAGGGTTAATAAATATATAATGATAACATAGAATGCCCTATATATCTGGATACTTAAAATATTCAAAACATTGACTTAGATTTATAGAAGTGAGTTAAGGATTTAGGTATGTTTCCTTATCATTGTGGCTTTCAGAATTTTACAGTTTTTTTTGAAAGATGTATTTGCTTCTCAAATGACCTCTGCTTTTCATATTCAGGCACACATTTTATTTGCATAGTACAATAAGGAAAACAGATTCCACTGGAATCTGAGGCAGGAGACTTGAAACGAATAGTACTTACAAAAATATCACCTACACATGAGTTTTAGAAAAAGAACTTTCCTGGAATTTTACTTCGGTGATATGATTGACTAGGTACAATTTTTTCTTAGCAGAACATTAGAACTATATTGTTCATAGAAGATAAGAAGGTAGTTAAACCATGATGTTGGTCCTTAAAGAAACATAAGGGCTGATATATTGCTGCCTGTGTATATTAGTGTATTGCATATAATATATTATGCATACTGTAGATAATATAAAGTATTGACATTAGTGTATATGTGAAAAATTTGTCTTTTTAGATATCTTAAAAATATCAAAAAATTACTATACATTCAAACAGTCAAAACTCTTTTGCAATTAGTACTTGTTACATGCTTAAAGAACTTTATTTTCTGTTGGTTAACATTTCATTAACATGATAACTCTATGCAAATATCAATTGAATTTTGCATACAGGTTTTATATATGTATTGCCTCTCTGTATATTGTAATTAGTATCTATTCGTTTTCTAAATAATTGTATTTTCTCTTGGTCAAGTTTTTACATAGTCTATTCAAATATCAATTGTATTTTCTATGCCATATATATACACAAATTTAGATAATCTTATTTTGGTTTAATTAGATGAAGCCTTTCTTACTGAGTTGGGGCTATATTTTCAAAGTAAAGCTATATTAAAGCATAAACATAAACTAGAAAAAAAAGTGGCGATTGGATGGCTATCTTAAATACAAATGGCCATGAAGATGATGTTTATTTCAGTGACTCAGAGACAGAACTGTTGTAAAGCTGGGTTTTTCCCCCCCAGTTTCTGTGGCAGCGTGATTGGCAGAGGTGCGGGTATAGCATCTGCTTGATGATACTGCCCCAGAGCGACTGATGGATGTAATTATGATTTCTAGATGGAAAAATGCTCTAGAGATTATCTGTTAGGAGAAGATAAAGTGCATATTTATATCCTTACCCAATGCAACCTTGGTTTGAATTTTAGATTTCTTAGATACGTTAAAGTAAGATGGAAACAAGATTTCAGAATTCCCCAAGCAACTAAACCATTTAAGCAAAACTAAATCTAGCTCATTTCATGAACATGAGTGAAACTTAGGTTATTTCTTGTAAATATCTCTGATAGTTATTTAAAAAAAAAACAACTTATGTTCCTAAAATAATCACTTATCAGTCTCCACAATCTGAAAGTCTGACTGTAATAATCAATCATTGTAAGGCTGGATAATTTCCTCATTTTCACATTATATGTCAGCCTGTGATGTCATGCCTCTGAGCTTCATGCCAGTTTTGGGATGTTGTCTTTCAATTTATTTCTCGCAGGGCAAACTATTCATATATCTGAACTCTTATTTTGTTATATTTTCACTGGAAAACTCTGGTCTTACTTGGTTTGATTCTTTGGCCTCAGGTCCCAGACTTTAAAAAAAATTTTTTTATTTTGTTGAGTCCTTTTAGCTATTTAACTGTCAGACTTTCTCTATTTAAATGTCTGCAAACCTGCAGAAGACTGACAGTAAGTAACTGAATTGAGAAAAAGAGAGGCTGTTCGCGGATTGAATAAAAAAAGAAAAAGAAAAACAGCTTCCTATTTGGGAGAAAATTTCAGTGATAAAATACATTCTGCCTGAGGAGGATATCTCAATAACAGTGATGTTTTGAACCCTAAATTCTCTAGTTAGCTGCAGAAAATCATGTGTAAAGATGAGATGGTCAGCAAAGGAGGTCTTTCAGCACATTGCTAAAAACAGTTCCTGAGGAGTATAATTTTAAACGATCTCTAATGTGACAAGTACATTTTTTAATGATTTTCTCGTCCCGAATCCATAAAACATAAGTCAGAGAGTGACATAATAAATACAGCCTGAGCAAGAATTGATTTCCCAGGTGCACAGAGTTTTATTGAATAGGAAATGTTTTACATCAGAGTCAAAATCCCCACTGCTCCTGCTTCACTTACATCCACACCCGCGGGGAATAAAAACATTCTTTTCATTGATATGATCATCCATCAAAGCATTGATGGTCTATCAGCAGCAAAGGTTTTAATGGTAAAAAGCCCCAAGTTTAATACTGATAACTGCTGAATTTTCAATGTTGGACTTTTTAATCACAGACCAAAATGTAATTAGAAGCTTTAATCAGATAAAAAGGTAGTAAACTTTGACTGCCACAGAGGCTACAGTCTCAAAATGTAATTTACTGGAATGCTTTTTTTTTTTAATGTGCTATAATTTCTTTACAATGTCATTAGTTTCTGCTGTACAGTGAAGCAAATCAGTTATATGATGTATACATACACCCCCTCCCTCATGGACCTCCCTCCAAGCCCCCAACCCCACTATTCAGAGTATTAATAACCAATAACTTCATAATCTCATATCTCAATTCAATTCATATGCTCACATCAAAGTCTGTGCCTTTTAGAGCCACAAAACTAACAACACGTGTTCGTGTTTAGTAATAAACAATATTTGCCCATAAATTATAACTTTATTCTTTTAGGAATTTTAGAAATCCTTATGACTTTTGTGGAAAAGTAAATGAGTTTATTTTTTACCCTATACTGAAAAACTTGCTTCTTATGGATCACTACAAGTTAACACAAAACAAGACAAAATGCACACTCCATTGCACACATAGCGATACTAATAGTGTAGCTGTACAGAGAGCAGTGATTTTGGAGGAGGGTATGTGTCTGTAGATGAGAAGGGTCACACTTCCCTCGGTGGGTCTAAGGATCTGTGTGGCATAAAGAAATGGAAACAATCTAAATGTTTGTCAACAGAGGAATGGATAAAGAAGGTGTAGTCCATATATGCAATGGACTACAGCTGAGTCATTAAAAGGAATGAAATGTGACATTTGCAGCAACATGGATGGACCTAGAGATTGGCATACTGCGTGGAGTCAGTCAAAGGAGATCCTGCGTGGATTCTAACAAGAAATGACACAAGTGAACTTATTTACATCAATAGACTCACTGACTTAGAGAATGAACTGACAGTTACCCAGGAGGTTGGGGTAAGGGATAACTAGGGAATTTGGGATGGACATGAACACACTGCTATATTTTCAGTGGATAACCAACAAGTACCTACTGTACAGTGCAGGGAACTCTGCTCGATGTCTTGTGACGGCCCAGACGGGAGGGGACTTTGGGGAAGAATGGGTTCATCCATATGTATAGCTGAGTCCCTTCACTGTTTGCATGAAACTTGTCACATTGTTAATTGGCTATATGCCAATATAAAATGAAAAGTTAAAAAAATCTTTGTGGTTTTTATTAAGGTAGGGAAAAACACCTTCTGATGCTCTAGGTCAGTGACATTAGAAAACTGGACTGAATAAGTTGTTTTTTTTTTTTTTTTTTTTAATTGAAGGATTTTTAAAAACCATTTTGTCACTAAGAATTGGCAAGAATGGTTTCTGTTCTCTGCTTAGGACATTTACTTGGTTATGGAATCTGTTCTCTTAAAGATTGAAAAGCTTCCAAAAGCCTCACTGTGGAAGCACTGCCTACAACAGAGAATGGTGTTAACCATGAAGCTTGGAGTACAGGTGTTCACACAGAGATGCTGGCAGTATCCACGGTCAGGGCTGGGCAGCATTTGCCTTGCCAGCAGCTGTGGAGACCATCAGTTCCCCCACAAAGAGCACCAGTTTGGTTCAAGATAGGTTCAGGGCAGAGTCAAGTTTTTGTGGCATGTTCTCGAACAGAAGGGGTGGTTCGCATACACTATGCAGAACAGAAGAAGCTCAGTGACTCTAGATTATTTCCCTAAAGAGGTCAGAGTGTTTTCAAATTTCCCTTTAAATGGTCAGCTGTCTGACCACAGTCTCTGGGTCTTGCTCACCACGCCGTGTTTGCGGTAGTCTAGTTAGCATGTTTTCTAACCCGGAACAGGTCCTGAACGATTACTTTGAAGTGAATACATGTGCAGTCCACAGCAATGTTAAAATTCATATGGGAAATGAAGGCTTGGATCTTGACCTCAGACATTGCTGACAAGTCAGCATCAATTCAAATGAGACTTGATAATCACCTATGCGAAATCCAGACCTTTCACAGTTAATCATAATGCATCCGCACTAGAAAACACAGGGGTACACACACACACTCACAATGTAACTCCCTCAGCTTGCTTTATTGCTAGCCCTGGTGGCTCAGCGGTAAGGAATACTCTTGCTATGCAGCAGACACAGGAGACACGGATTCGCTCCCTGGGTTGGAAAGATCCCCTGGAGAAGGAAATGACCATCCACTCCAATATTCTTGCTTGGAGAATCCCATGGACAGAAGCGCCTGGTGGTCTACAGTCCGTGGGGTCACAAAGAGTGGGACCTGGCTAAAGTGACTTAGCAACACTTGCAGCATAATTTCATAGGTATTTACAGACAGACTCAGTATTATTGGATGCAGACAGAAGATGCCAGTGATGAATTAGAATATATTAAAAATACTATCATGTGATGTAATTGCTTTCATTTGCAGTGTAGTAGACATGTGCCTGTGCTTGATGGAGGCCTTCCCTCCCTGAGAAAGAAACGACTCTTCATCTTCAAGGAATCGACTCTAGAGCCAATGCCTGTACTATGTGGGTTTCAGACCTGGTCAGGTGCTCTTTTAGGATTTGAAATTGGGATCCGCAGAAGTAATAAGCCTATACAGATTCCCCTTCCACAGATTGTTCAAGAACAGGAGGAAAACATCTTTTGCCAAGTGACTGGAAAGCAGAGAAAGCTGTTCCAAGCCAAGAAAATAAGGTAATTATGCCACAAGAGACAGAAATGTGAAATCAGGAGACTAGAAAAACAGAGGGTGCCTTTCCTTACAGCATCTGGGTAAAGTTTCTCTGCATTTGACCATGCACCTCACTTGGCCCACTCAGGAAAAATTTCTGACCGTGTGTCCGTCTGCCTGTCTGTCTATGTCTGTGTTTACGCTGCTTCCCAGGTGGCTCTGGTGGTAAAGAACCTGCCTGCCAATGCAGGAGACGTGACTGGAGTTCCGTCCCTGGGCTGGGAAGGTCCCCTAGAGGAGGAAATGGCAACCCACTCCAGTATTCTTGCCTGGAGAATCCCGTGGACAAAGGAACCTGGCGGGCTACAGTCCATGGGGTCACAGAGTCGGACACGACTGACCACACATGCATGCTTAAGCTAAAAAACTATGTCCTTGTAAGCAAAGGGGTGCTGGTTAACCAAATGACACATGCAGATTCTTAAAACAGGAATCATATTTCTCATGATATTGGCTAATTTCCATAAAATATAGATTCCCCTGCAGCACTACCTAGGAAATTTCGGAAACAGTATTTTAAATTTATAGAGTCTGTGATGACCTCTAATTATCTATAGTTATTTTGCTATGGATAGATGAAATAAAATACGTGTGAAAATGTAATTGATGAGGAAAATATCTCATGAATAAGATTTGAAAAATAATAAGGTCAGAATTATCTGGAGATTGACAATATTAAAGACTGGCTTAAACTGGACCTAGGTCCAATCTGAAATAATGAAACAATATGCCTTTCAGACTCATATCCAATTTGCACAGAATGCTAGAATAATTGAAAGGCTTTATGTGAGTGGACACTCCTGGAAGACACACTGTCTTCCAATTTGGTCATGGTGGAAGCCAGTTAGATTTATTGTGAGAAGTTGGAAAATTACTTAGGTTTCTTATAGAAAAAGAAGAGAATTGAAGAGCTGAACATGATCATACCAAATGGACAGATTACAAAGTATGACCTTAAATTTGTTCTTTTTGATAATGACACTATTCTGTACCTTGTTGGATACTTTGAACATTAACATTCAAATCATTTAATCAAAACATAGCCATCCTGGCCTCCAGATGGTTTCCATTTTCTCTTATCTCTTCATCTTGCTTTCCCTCCTTCTCTTCTTCCCTCCCTTTGTTCCTCCTTTCTTTCAATCTAAGTTTTAATTTTTATTAAAATAACATATGTACAGTTATACTCTATGTATAGTTGTGCTGCAGTTCCTGAGATTGCAAAGAGTTGAACATGACTTAGCGACTGAACAACAGGTAGCTTAAAGAGGAAATAGTGGGTAAAGAAACCACCTACAAAAAAAAAGAAAGAAACCACCTGCAAAGAAGACACAGGACACATAATTTCAATCCCTGGGTCGGGAAGATCCCCTGGAGGAGGAAATGGCAACCCATTCCAGTATTCTTGCCTGAAAAATCCCATGGACAGAGGAGCCTGATAAGCTACAGTCCATAGGGTCGCCAAAAGTCAGACACAGCTAAGTGACTAAACCCCCAAGCATGAAAAAAAAAAAAAAAAAAAAAAAATTCAGAGTCTTTCTGAACTGATTCAGAAGCAAAAGTCAGTTCAGAGCCTTTCCATCCTCTTTCCCTGAAGCATTGCTTTTCAGCTCTTATGGTTAATTCTTTGTGTATTTTTTGTCTGTAACTCAGTAAAACTACTTGACTATTCTTGATTTTTTCAGTTCTATGTGTTGGTTTCAGACTGTAAAAGAAAAGTATGTAGCTTTCATCCTTCTTGTCTCTCTTCCCCACCCCACACATTTCTCATCCCATTGGTTTTCATAACGTTGGAGCATCATTTTGTTTAGCGCCCTTTGTGTTTACATCATCATCATGTTGTAAATAAAGTCTTGGAGTAAACTGACTTTTTTTTCTCTTATATGTGTTTTTTAAAAACAATTTTTGTTCACATGAGAGCATGAGTGGGTTTCTCTGGTGGCTCACACAGTAGGAATGTGCCCTCAGTGCAGGAGACCCAGGTTCAGCCCCTGGTTCTGGAAGATCCCCTGGAGAAGGGAATGGCAACCCACTCCAGTATTCTTGCCTGGAGAATCCCATGGACAGAGGATGCTGGCAGGCTATGGTCCATGGGTTCGCGAAGCGTCAGGCACAAGTGAGGGACTAACACTTCATTCAAGAGCATAAGTACATTTTATTGTTCAGCCTAAAAATCTTTGTCAGTTGTCTACATCTTCGCCGCATCAAACTGATCTTGAAGAAACCTCTTACAGTCTTCAGCCCTGCACCCGTGAGCTGGTTCCTTTGACGCCCTTTGCGCTCTGTCCTCTGGGCATCTCCCTTCACTCTCACCCTGGGGATTTCTTTTGACTGTTTCCTCAATGTGCTCTCCTGTTCAGAGAGCTCATGCATCCCATTTTTCTGATTTATCTTCCTAGTTTCAGAGGAGTGAGAGAGTCAATCCTAGTCAGGTTGATAAGAAGTCGAGGGGTCCCCAAGGAGAGACGGGTCTGGAATTCTCAGGGAGGAAGAAAGGACAATTTTTTTTTTCCCCGCTACATTCCTTAGGATTATATAACAATAATGTATCCTGCCTGAGAACAGTCTCTGGGAAAAAAACCTCCTGGCTCATCCTGTTATCTCAGAATGTAAATTATGGGAGTGGGTCTACTGAGGTCTTTACAACCTCCAGACATCCTTTTGATTCACTGCAATAACTAATTAGAGAGTATATAACTCCATTGCTAACATTAGCAAGGGGGGTACTGTTTCTGCTCCCTTCTGGTGTCTATGTCAGAAGCTTTCTCTATCTCCTTTATACTTTAATAAAACTTTCTTACACAAACGCTCTGAGCAATCAAGCCTCATCTCTGGCCCCGGGTTGAATTCTTCTCCTCCAGAGGCCAAGAATCCCGGCGTCTTTTCCAGGTTCAACAACAACCTTTCAGGAGCACGTTATCCAGCGGCTTTCTGGAACACTGTTTGTGAAAAATAAAATAGCTGAGAATTTGTGGGTCTGAAAATGTTTTTATCTTATCCTTAGAGTTGACAGGTAATTGGCATGGAATTTTCAGTGGGAGATGATGATTCTTTAGAATGATGTTATAGTTCCCAATGTTGTTCTTGGCAAATCTGGAAATCTCTTTGAGTCCTTCGTGTGTGATCCATTTACTTCCTTCAATGAAACCTTGTATAATTTTCTCTTTGTCTCTTCTGAAATGTTAACATGATGTGCCTTGAAGTGAGTCTGTGTCCATTTACTGTCTTGGGCATTTGATGGGTTCTTTTATTTGGAAACTTTAGCTGTGGAAAATTCTAAATTACTATGTACACAATTGTTTTCACCATGTCCTCTTTCTTGAGTCCCTATTATTGGAATGTTTGGAATTTTGGACTATTCTCGTTAGTCCAATTTTCATTATGTTTTGTCCCCTTATTTTCTTTATTCCTTCTTGCTCTATTTTTTTTGGGATATTTTATCTTTTTTCCCCAAAATTTCCATTGAGTTTCCCATTTTAGATATGATTATTTCTTAAATTTCTAAGCTATCCTTTTTATTCTCTGGACGTCTTTTTTTTTTTTTTTTTTTAATTGCTTTCACAGCCTCCCTTGATTTTATTTTTTGTTAAGGTTTTAGTTGGAGGATATTGTGTTGGCTTCTGCCACACAATGATGTGACTCAGCCACAAGTACATACATGTGCCCTCCCTCCTGAAACTCCCACAAACCCCTCCCCATCCCACCCCACCCTCTAGGCTGTCACAGAGCTGAACACCTTGTGCTGCACGGCAACTTCCATTAGCAGTCTATTTTACACACTGGACTGCGTATAGGTCACTGCTGCTCTCTCAGCTCATCCCACCCCCTCTTTCCCCACTGTGTCCAAAGTTTGTTCTCTATGTCTTTGTCTGTATTCCTGCCCTGCATGTAGTTTCATCTGTACATTTTTTCTAGATTCCATATATATGTGTAATATACAAAATTTACTTTTCTCTTTTTTACTTACTTCACTCTGTATAACAGGTTCTAGGTTCATCCACCTTACCAGAACTGACTGAAATGTGTTCCTTTTTATGGGTGAGTAATATTCCATTGTGTCTGTGTATATATATACCACAGGTTCTTGTTCCATCTACTGGTGGCCATCTAAAACTAACCAATCTAATCACATGGACCACAGCCTTGTCTAACTCAGTGAAACTATAAGCCATGCCATGTAGGGCAACCCAAGATGGATAGGTCATGGTGGAGAGGTCTGACAGAATGTGGTCCACTGGAGAGAGAATGGCAACCATTTCAGTATTCTTGCCTTGAGAACCCCATGAACAGTATGAAAAGGCAAAAAGATAGGATACTAAAAGATTATCTCTCCAGGTCGGTAGGTGGCCAGTATGTTACTGGAGATCAGTGGAGAAATAACTCCAGAATGAATGAAGACATGCAGCCAAAGCAAAAACAACACCCAGTTGTTTATGTGACTGGTGATGGAAGCAAGGTCCGATGCTATAAAGAGCAATATTGCATAGGGACCTGGAATGTTAGGTCCATGAATCAAGGCAAATTGGAAGTGATCAAACAGGAGATGGCAAGAGTGAACATCAACATTCTAGGAATCCACGAGCTAAAATGGACTGGAATGGGCAAATTTAGCTCAGATGACCATTATATCTACTACTGTGGGCAAGAAGCCCTTAGAAAAAATGGAGTAGCCATCATGGTCAATGAAAGAGTCCAAAATGCAGTACTTGGATGCAATCTCAAAAATGACAGAATGATCTCTGTTCATTTCCAAGGCAAACCATTCAACGTCACAGGAATCCAAGTCTATACCCCGGCCAGTAATGCTGAAGAAGCTGAGGTTGAACAGTTCTGTGAAGACTTACAAGACCTTTTAGAACTAACACCCCCAAAAGATGTCCTTTTCATTATAGGGAACTGGAATGCAAAAGTAAGAAGTCAAGAAACACCTGGAGTAACAGGAAAATTTGGCCTTGGACTACAGAATGAAGCAGGGCAAAGGCTAATAGACTTCTGCCAAGAGAATGCACTGGTCATAGCAAACACCCTCTTCCAACAACACTAGAGAAGACCCTACACATGAACATCACCAGATGGCCAACACTGAAATCAGATTGATTATATTCTTTGCCGCCAAAAATGGAGAAGCTCTATCCAGTCGGCAAAAATAAGACTGGGAATTGACGGTGCCTCAGATCATGAACTCCTTATTGCCAAATTCAGACTGAAATTGAAGAAAGTAGGGAATACCACTAGAATATTCATATATGGCCTAAGTTAAATCCCTTACAATTATACAGTGAGAGTAAGAAATATATTTAAGGGACTAGATGTGATAGAGTGCCTGACGAACCATGGATGAAGGTTCATGACACTGTACAGGAGACAGGGATCAAGACTATCCCCAAGAAAAAGACATGCAGAAAAGCATAATGGCTGTCTGTGGAGGTCTTACAAATAGCTATGAAAAGAAGAGAAGTGAAAAGCAAAGGAGAAGGGAAGATATACCCATTTGAATGCAGAGTTCCAAAGAATAGCAAGGACAGATAAGAAAGCCTTCCTCAGTGATCAATGCAAAGAAATAGAGGAAAACAATAGAATGGGAAAGACTAGAAATCTCTTCAAGAAAATCAGAGATACCAAGGGAATATTTCATGCAAAAATGGGCTTAATAAAGGACAGAATTGGTATGGACCTAGCAGAAACAGAAGATATTAACAAGTGGTGGCAAGAATACACAGAAGAACTATACAAAAATCATCTTCATGACCCAGATAATCATGATGGTGTGATCACTCACCTAGAGTCAGACATCCTGGAATGTGAAGTCAAGTGGGCCTTAGGAAGCATCACTACAAACATAGCTAGTGGAGGTGATGGAATTCCAGTTGAGTTATTTCAAATCCAAAAAGATGATGCTGTGAAAGTGCTGCACTCAATATGCCAGCAAATTTGGAAACCTCAACAGTGGCCAGAGGACTGGAAATGGTCAATTTTCATTCCAATCCCAAAGAAAGGCAATGCCAAATAATATTCAAGCTACTGCACAATTGCACTCATCTCACATGCTAGTAAAGGAGTCAAAATTCTCCAAGTCAGGCTTAAGCAACACATGAACCGTGAACTACCAGATGTTCAAGCTGGATTTAGAAAAGGCAGAGGAAACAGAGATCAAATTGCCAGCATCCTCTGGATCATCGAATAAAGCAAGAGTGTTCCAGAAAAACATCTATTTCTGTTTTATTGACTATGCCAAAGCCTTTGACTGTGTGGATCGCAATAACCTGTGGAAAATTCAAGAGAGGGGAATACCAGATCACCTGACCTGCCTCTTGAGAAACCTGTATGAGGTCAGGAATCAACAGTTAGAACTGGACATGGAACAACAGACTGGTTCCAAATTGGGAAGGGACTATGTCAAGGCTGTATATTGTCACCCTGCTTATTTAACTTCTATGCAGAGTTCATCATGAGAAATGCTGGGCTGGATGAAGTACAAGCTGGAATCAAGATTGCTGGGAGAAATATCAATAACCTCAGATATACAGATGACACCACCCTTATGGCAGAAAGTGAAGAAGAACTAAAGAGCCTCTTGATGAAAGTGAAAGAGGAGAGTGAAAAAGTTGGCTTAAAGCTCAACATTCAAAAAACTAAGATCATGGCATCCAGTCCCATCACTTCATGGCAAATAGATGGGGAAACAGTGGAAACAGTGACATACTTTATTTTGGGGGGCTCCAAAATCACTGCAGATGGTGACTGCAGCCATGAAATAAAAAGACGCTTACTCCTTAGAAGGAAAGTTATGACCAACCTATACAGCATTTTAAAAAGCAGAGACTTTACTTTGCCAACAAATATCTATCTAGTCAAAGCTATGGTTTTTCTAGTAGTCATGTATGGATGTGAGAGTTGGACCATAAAGGAAACTGAACGCCAAAGAATTGATGTTTTTGAACTGTGGTGTTGGAGAAGACTCTTGAGAGTCCCTTGGGCTTCAAAGAGATCCAACCAGTCCATCTGAAAGGAGATCAGTCCTGAATATTCGTTGGAAAGACTGATGTTGAAGCTAGAACTCTAATACTTTGGCCACTTGATGCAAAGAGCTAACTCATTTGAAAAGACTCTGAAGCTGGGAAAGATTGAAGGTGGGAGGAGAAGGGGATGAGAGAGGATGAGATGGTTGGATGGCATCATCGTCTCAATGGACATGAGTTTGAGTAAACTCTGGGAGTTGGTGACGAACAGGGAGGCCTGGTGAGCTGCAATCCATGGGGTCGCAAAGAGTAGGATATGAGTGAGCAACTGAACTGACTGACTGATGAACATCTAGGTTGCTTCCGTGTCCTAGCTATTGTAAATAGTATTGCTATGAACATTTGGGTACATGTGTCTTTTTCAATTATGGTTTTCTCAGTGTAGATGCCCAATAGTGGGATTGCTGGGTTATATGGTTGTTTTATTCCTAGGTTGTTTTTTTTTAAATAATCTGCATACGGTTCTCCATAATGGCTGTATCAATTTACATTCCCACCAACAGTGCAAGAATGTTTTCTTTTTTCCACATCCTCTGCAGCTTGTATTGTTTGTTGATTTTTTAATGATGGTCATTCTGACTGGTGTGAGGTTATACCTCATTGTAGTTTTGATTTGCATTTCTCCTATGATGAATGAGGTTGAAGGTCTTTTCAAGTGTTTGTTAGCTATCTGTATGTCTTTGGAGAACTGTCTGTTTAGGTCTTCCCCTCCTTGATTGGGTTGCTTGTTTTTCTGGTATTGAGCTTGAGGTGCATAAGGTGCTTGTATATTTTGGAGATTAATCCTTTGTCAGTTGTTTCATTTGCAATTATTTTCTCCCATTGTGAGGGTTGTCTTTTCATCTTGTTTATAGTTTACTTTGCTATGCAAAAGCTTTTAAGTTTAATTAGGTCCCACTTGTTTATTTTTGTTTTAATTTTTATTACTGTGGGAGGTGGTGAAAGAGAATCTTGCTGTGACTTATTTCAATAATTGTTTTGCCTATATTTTCCTCTAAGAGTTTTATAGTTTCTGGCTTTACATTTAGGTCTTTAATCCATTTTGAGTTTATCTTTGTGTATGGTGTTAGGAAGTATTCTAATTTCATTCTTTATACGTTGACATTTTTTTTATGGCATACTTTCTTATCGTGTTTATGCAATCTCTTTTCTTACCTTTTCTTTGAAGGTGTGAAATTGTTTTTAGTTTTTGAAGTTTTTTCCTCTGGATTCAGTCAGTTCAGTCACTCAGTCGTGTCCTACTCTTTGTGACCCCATGACTGCAGCATGCCAGGCCTCCCTGTCCATCACCAACTCCCAGGGCTTGCTAAAACTCATGTCCATCAAGTAAGTGATGTCATCCACCCATCTCATCCTCTATTGTCCCCTTCTTCTTTTGCCTTTGATCTTTCCCAGCATCAGTGTCTTTTCTAATGAGTCAGTTCTTCCCATCAGGTGGCCAAAGTATTGGAGCTTCAGCAGCAGTCCTGCCAATGAATATTCAGGGTTGATTTCCTTTAGGTTTGGCTGTTTTGATGTCCTTACATTCGAAAGGGGCTCTCAAGATTCTTCTCCAACTCCACAGTTTAAAAGTATCAATTCTTCGGCACTCAGCTATGTTTAGAAAATATATCATTTTTTGATATCTACCTTTCATGCTAGAGACATCCTGTGAATTTCTGACATTCTTACATGTCTGGAAATGTTTAACAGGGAGTGAATGGAAGCTCTGAGCAAGTGGGTGGAGCTTTTCAACTTTAAGCCTCATTATAAGGAATCTGTCTCACTTGTTTATGGGGTGAGATAGTGACATGAATGTTTTTAAGCCCCTTCCGGGATGTGCTGGGTTTTCCAGAGATGACTCATACTTCTTTTGTCGGAAGGACAATGCTCTGATGATCTGCGTTCTGGGAACCTCACACATAGACCAGCTGCACTTCTCAGCCTCCAGTGGGTGCACCTTTATCTTACGTTTCTGTCTTCAGTACACTTCCCTACTTTGAACTCTACCTGATGCCCACCTATCCAGAGATCTTCTGTGGCACTGTCATCAAGGAAAATAGTATTAGCCACAGTCGTAGTTGGGAGTAGTAGGATGGAATGCAGGAGGGGCTCCAGGGACTCCTTTTATTGTTGTTGTTCGCTTGCTAAGTTATGCCCAGCTCTTTGTGACCCCATGGGCTGCAGCACACCAGGCTTTTTTGGCCTTGACTGTTTCTCGGGAGTTTGCTCTAATTCATGTCCATTGAGTGGGTGATGCCATCCTCATTTTATATTCTGCTTTATTTCAATCTCTGTCTCCTTTACCATCATCTTCAGAGAGAACTCCAAGTTTCTGACTTCTGAGACTTTTGAGCATTCTGTAGTAACATACCAGGTTGCTTCTTGGCTTTCTCAACTGCTAGTGTACAATTTACTTTCCAGGGTCCCTAGGCTTCCCTGGTGGTTCAGGCAGTAAAGAATCCCCCTGCAATGCAAGAGACCTGGGCTCAATCCCTGGGCTGGGAAGACCGCCTGGAGAAGGGAATGGCTGCCCACTCCAGTGTTCTTGCCGGGAGAACCCCGTGGACGGAGGAGCCCAGCAGGGTACCATCCATGGGGTCACAGACAACTGAGTGACTAACACTTACTTTCCTTTTCTGGGGTCCACAGATTCTGTTGCCACTAATTTATTTGTTCCCAGATTCCACACTTTGATTGTTATTGTTGTTTCATAAGACTTTGTCAGCTCATGGAAAATATTTCTGTGTAGAGTTTATGTGAGGTGTATGGACAACCAAGCAAAATGCACTGCCTGTATTCAATTTGTCATATCTCTTTTTACTCCTCACTTCTTAAATCTTAAGTATTTTTTGACACACAGGGCGTATCTGGGTTTTATGTTTTAACACAATCTGATGGTCTCTCTTCCTTGATAAGAATATCCAACCATTTACATTTAGTGTAATGATGGAATCTACGTTCAGTACTTATTTTCATAGTTTTGTTTGCTGGTTTGAATAGTTTACTGTTTATCCCACTTTCCTTTTTGTTAATAGTTGTGTGATGCTGGGAAGGATTGAAGGCAGGAGGAGAAGGGGACGACAGAGGATAAGATGGTTGGATGGCATCACCAACTCAATGGACATGGATTTGAGCAGACTCTGGGAGTTGGTGATGGACAGGGAAGCCATCACCTCCACAGGCCTCATTTTATTGTTGCTGCTCAGTCACTAAGTCATGTCCAGTTCTTTGCGACCCCATGGACTGCAGCACACCAGGCTTTGCTGTCCTCCACTCTCGTGGGTGTTTGCTCAAGTTAATGTCCACTGTAAAGAGTCAGACACGACTGAGTGACTGAACTGAACCATACTTTTTGATTACACTGTCTCCTGATTATCTTTCCCTTCCCTACTCTATTAAGCAGAATAATCTGTTGTCTATGAGGGAGTTAACTGTTTGTCCCTGGTGGCTCAGATGGTAAAGAATTCACCTGCAATATGGGAGACCTGGGTTTGAGCCCTTGGTTGGGAAGATACCATGGAGAAGGGAACAGCTACTCACTCCAGTACTTTTGCTTGGAGGATTCCATGGATAGAGGAACGTGGCGAGCTGTAGTCCATAGGGTCACAGAGAGTTGGACATGACTGAAGCCACTGAGCATACAAGTTCTCTTTTTAGATAAAATTTGTGAATATGAATGATAAGGGCTTCCCTGGTGGCTCAGACAGTAAAGAATCTTCCTGCAACACAGGAGACCTGGGTTTGATCCCTGGGTCGGGAAGATCTCCTGGAGGAGGAAATGGCAACCCACTCCAGTATTCTTGCCTGGAGAATCCCATGGACAGAGGAACCTGGTGGGATACGGTCCATGGGATCACACAGAGTCAGACATGACTGAAGTGACTTCACACACACTCATGTGAATGGTATACTTTCTGATTTATCTTGGTTATTCTGAATCACCTTTCATTTGTTTTTACAAGTGACATTTATCTTGGTTTTAATATAGGAACCCCTGGTTTTAGGTTCTGATATTGTTTTTTCTTTGTAACTTTTTTTTCATTTAGAAGTTTAAAATATTCTACCTTTATTTTTAGAATTCAAGAATATTACTGAGATTTGCCTGGATCATTTCTTCTCTTGCCAATCTAACAGGAAACTCAGAAAAAACAGAGTTTACTCATTTTGTCCAAAGCGCAGTGGTGCTGGTGGTGAAGAACCCACCTGCCAGTGCAGTAGATGCAGGAGATGCAGAAGTGAGTTCAGTCCCTGGGTTGGGAAGATACCCTGGAGGAGGGCATGGCAACCCAGTTCAGAATTCTTGCCTGGACAACCCCATGTATGGAGAAGCCCGGCAGGCTACAGTCCTTGGGGTCACACCAAGTCAGACACAATTGTTCCTCTAACACTTTCACGCTTTTACTCCAATATATCTCCACTGAATATACAGCTGCCATCTCAAACTCAAAATTTCCAAGAACTAGTAGACTGATTTACTCTCTTATAAAAAGTACTTATTTCTACTTGAGACTAGTATTCGTTCTTTGGCTTTTCCCTGTTTTCTTTTTCTCACATCTAATCAGACCCCTGGGGCCATCTTGACCTTCTTCCTCTCCTGCCTATTTCCTCTCATTCTTCTTCCTCACTCCTTCCCTCTTCCATTTTGCTTCAGTCACACTAGCTACAACTTTCAATATTTCTTGCCTGAAATAGAGATTTATGCCAATATCCTTGTTTTCATTCTTCCTTATTCTATTCTTCCCTATTATATGCAAGGAAGAAAATCTAATTGCCATATTTCCCTATTCATTTTAGCACATTGAATAACTCGTTATTGCCTACTGAATTACACTAAATGTCATTGGTTTAACTTGTATCTTTAGCTACAGTTCTACAGCGATGCCTTCTGAAGTCTTGCCTTTCATGTCTCCATTCCTTGAACTCTGTTCTCCAGCCAAGTGGAATCTCTCATCCTGCTCTATACATGCCAAGTATTCACCAACTTTAGCTTGTCACCTCTGTACACAAATCTTAAGTTATAAAGGCCAGTTGTCTCTACTTATGTTTTGTAAATGACATTGTCTATACCAGTATTTTTTCAGATTCCCCATATATGGGTTAATATATGGTGTTTGTTTTTCTCTTTCTGACTTACTTCACTCCGTATGACAGCATCTAGGTCCATCCACATCTGTACAAATGACCCAATTTTGTTCCTTTTTATGGTAGGTAATATTGGATTGTGAGAACAAATGTATGGATACCAAGGGATAAAGGCAGGGAGATGGGCTGAGAAGTGGGGACTGATTTATATACACTACTATATACAAAACCGATAACTAATGAGAACCTACTGTATAGCCCGGGGAACTCAGCGCTGTGTGTTGTGATCAAACACAGGTTTTGGTCACAGTTCTGTGCTGACCACAGTTTTGTGGTGACCAAAATTGGAAGGAAATACAAAAAAGAGGGGACGTATGTGTGCTTGTAGCTGATTCACTTTTCTGCAGAGTAGAAACTGGCACAACATTGTAAAGAGGCTGTACTCTGATAAAAATTAAAAAAAAAAATAAAGGCCAGTTGGCTCTCTTCTGTGTTCTCCCAAGTTTGCAGCATAACTTGGGTTCTTAAGACAGTTTTTAAAAGGAGATTCTGCCTTACAGCAGAGAAATATATGTATCTATTTACATGTATCATCACAAATGATATACTGTATATTTGTCCAGTGTATCAGGCATTTAGTTTTTACCTCTGCTTAGTGAAACATGTCCAAGTTCTGTACACAGTAGGTAATCGATGAACATTTTTGGAAACAGGAAAGTGCTCAGCGTCATGTGGGAGAGAGGATTTTAAGTTAAATAAAGTTGGGACTTTGATTTCTCCACTTTCTTGAGCTGTAAAGAACAGGGAGCCTGAGGTTTGTATCCTTTTCTTTTTATTCTCTCCTCTAAGGAGATAGAAAAGATTTTTTCTCTCAGAAACTGTAACACTGTCAAAAGTTCAGGGAACATTGCTATAAAAGCAGTTACCTTCATGTGTTCACAGCCATTTCTCATTGTTTCATGAAGGCTAGAATCTGATGTGTTGGTTGGAGACCAGAAGAAGTTTACCCAGCTAACAGGGTACACGAGATTGCAGAGTGAAGCTTGTCATAACTTAGAGCAGGTTTCAGGTACCTCAGAAGCATGCACGGTTAGATCAACTAGTGGATGCTAGATAGATAATAGGTGGTGAGTAGACACTTGAGGTCCCAGGAAACATCCTTATAAATTAGAGCAAGCTATTGCACCCATTGGCGCCTCAGTTTCCTCACCTCTGAAATGTGGAACAAGGAAATGTAACTCTAAGTATTACTATTAGAGTTAAAGCAGAAAATATACACAAGAAGAGGATGAGTAGCATGATGGTCAACAACACTGATCTGACAATCAGAATTAAGTTAGAATCTTTAATTTGCTAATAACAGTGTAATGAGGAACACAGTCTCACCACCTTTCTGACCACCATTAGTCATACTGAACACTCATGACATTTTGTACCTTATTCATAGCATCGATCAAATTCTAATTTCTTTTATATTTATTTGCACATTTATGTCCCCAGTCAATTGTAATCTTTCCCTCCTTGAAGCTTTCTTTCAACACTTGGAGTGTTATTTGTGACATTTATTACATTCTAATTTCTTTTTCAGTTTTACTACACATTTATTCATCTGCCTGGGTGGCTGCAATCTTGAAAGCAGGCTTTAAAAAACTTCATCTTTTATTCAGTACCTAATACAGTGTCTTGCAAATAGTCACTACCCAGAGAAGAATGGATAAATCAGGTCAAATCATAATGAAGTGAACTTGGCAAAGTTAAGACCAGATGGATGCATGCTCTGGACAAGGCTTTGGGAGACCCAGGGGTCGTTCTCCTCCTGTGTGTTACTGGGGGATGGAGGTGTCCATCTGCTCCTGATCTAGGGGCGCTGACTAAAAGAGGAGAAGGGAAGCACTCGAGAGAGAAAAGAAGAAGTAACAAACTCAAGGCGAAAGTGGACCAAGGCTGGATGAATGAGCCTGTATATTTATTTTCTACCTATTCTATGTTAAGGATAGAGAACTCAGGTATTTAAAAAAATTTTATCTTATATTGGGGCATTTATTGTTGTTGTTTAGTTGCTAAGTCATGTCAGACTCTTTGTGACCCCGTGGACTGTCGCCGCCAGGCTCCTCTGTCCATGGAACTCTCCAGGCAGGAATATTGCAGTGAGTTGGCATTCCCTTCTCCAGGGGATTTTCCCAACCCAGGGACTGAGCCTGGGTCTCCTGCATTGCAGGTGGATTTTTTACCACTGAGTCACCAGGAAGCCCATATTGAGGTACAGTGGATTAATAAAGTTGTGATTGGGGTATAGTTGATTAATAAAGTTGTGATAGGTTCAGGTGTCCAGCAGAGTGATTCAGTTTCACACACACACACACACACACACACACACACACACATACACACGCACATATATAATTTTTCAATTTTTTTCCCATTTAGGTTTTTACAGAGTACTAAGCAGAGTTACCTGTGCTATACAGTCATTCTTTGTTGGATATCCCATTTTACATACATCTCTGGGTACCTGTCCATCCCAGACTCCTAATTTATCCTTCCCCCACCCTTTCCCTGGTAACCATAAATTTGTTCTCTGTGAGTCTGTTGCTGTTTTGTAAATAGGTTCATTTGTATTTTTTTTTAGATCCCACATACAAGTGATATGATATTTGCCTTTCTCTGTCTGATTTATAGTGTGATAATCTCTAGTTGCATCCGTGTTGCTGCAAATGACATTACTGTATTCTTTTTAATGGATGATTAATATCTCATTCTGTATATGGACCATGTCTTCATCCATTCATCTGGCAATGGACACTTAGGTTTCTTCAGTATCTTGGCTATTGGGAATAGTGCTGCTATGAACGTTGGGATGCATATATCTCTTTGAATTATGTTTTTTTCCAGATATATGCCCAGGAGTAGGATCCCTGTATCACATGGTAGCTCTGATTTTAGCTTTTTAAGGACCCTCCATACTGTTCAAACAGATATTTTTGCTGTCTTTGTTTTAGATGTTCCATTCTTTTATGTGAACACAATTTTTAATAACAAAGAAACAGTCAAATTGACGGATCACTTGTTTGAGGTTTCTCCAAAGTTGCCCAAATTGCAAAACTGTTTAAAGAATTTATTATTTGGAAGTAAAGCAAAGTGAAATCCTGCTTTTCTCCCCTTCCTAAGTCTTCTCCATCTCTACCTTTCTGACGACATTTTCTGTTCAAGAGCTTGTTCAAAAAAAGAGTCGCATCCCTTGGTTCAGGAGCATCCTCTCCTGACAAGGGCTGTCATGACAAGTGAGGTCAGTAGAGGGTTGTGCAGTTGAAGTTCTATCTCCACTGATAACAGACATGGAGCTGGATGGTGAGAAAGTCTTACAGAAACTCTGCAAGATCATCTGTTTCACACATGGTAATATACATGTTTCAAAGTTATTCTCTCCAGTCATCCCACCCCCGCCTTCTCCCGCTGGGTCCAACAGTCTGTTCTGTACATCTGTGTCTCCTTTGCTGCCCTGCATGTAGGATTGTCATTACTGCCTTTCTAAACTCCATATATGTGTGTTAACATACAGTATTTGTCTTTCTCTTTCTGACTTACTTCACTCTGTATAACAGGCTCCAGTTTCATCCACCTCATTAGAACTGACTCAATGTGTTCCTTTTTATAGCTGAGTAATATTTCATTCTGTATATGTACCACAACTTCCTTATTCATTCAGTGTTGATGTATGGAAAAAACCATCACAATATTCTAAAGTAATTATCCTCCAATTAAAATAAATTAATTTTTAAAAAGTCTACAAGGGGCAAGAGTTTGGCTCAGGAACCTGAAGTAGAAGACTGAGCCTTCATCAAGGGAACAGTGTCTGTGGCCATGTCCTGGAACAGGTTCTGATATTTGCAGAGACTTCAGAGTTCACTCAACAAACAAGAAGAGTGTGGGATTCTCATTTAAAAGCCAGGAATAGGGAAAACCCTCATTCCACAAAATCTTCAATTTGGTCCCATTGTATAACCACTGGAGAAAAGTTTGGTGGAGAGAGAAATTTTTTTTAGCTTCTGTAACAATCTTTAATGTGATGTTAGGGACTTCCCTGGTGGTCCAGGATTTAAGATGTCACCTTCCAACATAGGGGTGCAGGTTTGATCCCCAGTCTGGGAACTAAGATCCCACATGCCTCAGGGCCAAAAAGCAAAACATAAAAAATAAAAGCAATACTGGAACAAATTCAACAGAGACTTTAAACGTGGTCCACAGCAGAAATAAATAAATATTGATATTAAAGTTTGTATGACAAAAAGTCACCAATATAATTCTGTCTTCCTGTGCTCACATGATATGAACTTTTGCCCTGTTATCATAAACAGTATTTCCAGATGTGTCACCTACTAAATACAGCACTGTAACCATAGAAGTTATAGTCTGAGCCATCATGAGCTACACAGAATGAAAAAACGCAAACATTTAAAAACATTTTTTGGAGTGTTGTACAGTGTGATTTATTTTAAAAATCACCACTTGAAAATACACAATAGGTCTCTCCAAGTGTTTCAATACATTAGGCAAGATCTTCCATGTTAACGAATCCTTGTCACTGTTGTTCATTGTCATTGTCATTAAGCTGTGTCAGACTCTTCTCAACCCCACGGATTGTACTCCGCCAGGCTCCTCTGTCCATGGGCTATCCCAGGCAAGAATACTGACCTGGGTTGCCGTTTCCTTCTTCAGGGGATCTTCCGGACCCAGGGGTTGAACCTGAGTCTCCCGCATTGGCACACTGGTTCTTTACCACTGAATGAATCATCCCCCATGGTTAAAAATAACACAAAACAAGTCCTTTTCCTACTAGAAGTTTTCTCCACTCCTTCCTTTTTTTTAATCCTCTCTGTGCGTTGCACATAAATTATTATATAGTGTTAGGTAATTTTAGCAAAATTTATATAAACCATGAACAATCTTAGTATTTTTTTTTCCAGTAAATATGGACTAGAACATGAAGGATATCATAGTGCCTTTGAAAAAAAATAAACCCAGGGTAATGACATGTTATCATGAAAGGAAAAGGTGACTTTGAAGAGGCCGGTGACACGTTTACAACTGTAGCCCAGAGATGTCTCCTGGAAAGTAGGAATAATTGCCTACACACAGGAGAGAGTTTTCTTTGTTCTTTCAGTGGCATCGTCATTTGACGAAAAGATTTCCTTTGACATATGCACCTCATAGTTTGGATGAATAAAAAAAAGATGAAGCTCACACAGGAATTTGTATCCAAAGTATATGTGTGTGTATACACATTCCAGGACATGGTTATGTTATCTGACAATCATTCACTTGCAACTTCACTTCAGAGTTCAAGCAACCAGACAGTAGAAAACAAAGCTAATAGAAGATATCCAGAGCAGCCTCAGGAGTGTCAGACCTCAATCACCACAAAAATGAGATGAGGTTTTCTGAGATATGATAGTGTTGCTTTAGCCTTAGACCTGAAACTTTATACACTTGAAAGCACATGACAAGGTTCCCAGCCAGTGGTTCTTTCTAAAGACAGGAACGTACTGTTTGGGGAAAAACCCTCAATTTGCTATTTTAGAAAGAATGGTGGGATTGGCAGAAATGAAAAGACATTTATTTGTGCAAATAAATGCCCAGGATGAATAGCGAAATAGGGCTTCCTAGGTGGTGCAGTGATAAAGAATCTGCCTGCAATGCAGGAGATGCAGGAGATGTGGGTTTGATCCCTGGGCTGATATGATCCCCTGGAGAAGGAAATGGCAACCCACTCCAGTATTCTTGCCTGGAGAATCCCACGGACAGAGGAGCCTGGGCGGCTACAGTCCATGGGGTCACAAAAGAGTCAGACACGACTTAACAAATAAACAACAGCAGTTCTAGGTCAGCATGACCTGTGGACACATGGAAGTTTCTCCCCACAGTTCACAGTGGACAGATGTGCTGTCCGTTAACCTGGCACCAAGCTGAGAGGATGTCGAACAGAGAGTACTGTTTTCCTATGGACTGGACCACTGAACGGGGACAGTGTTGTTATAATTCAGCCCCAATCTGCATTTATCTCTAAATCTCTTTGTAATCTCTAGTTTCTTTAAACAATGTCATTTCTCTGTCTTCCTTTTCCTGACTTCTTACTTATAGCCTGAAGAGAAAGTAAGATTTACTAAGCCATTCAAAAATGAATCCATTGGTAATTTGGATATTATTCAACAACAGATCAAAATGAAAAATTTTTTTAGGTGTAGAGCATGGGGGAAACCAATGAAACATATATGCAAATGATAGCAGTTATGAGAATCTTATATCTATTTGTTTAAATCATATTCAGGTGTTCAGGAGGGCTTGTTTGCCGTGACTTTCACTGTCCCATAGAGGAAATTCAGAGGGGTTTCTTCTTTGCTAAATGTATTATCAAAGAAAACACTGAATGGCTCCAGGGCATTCACTAGACCATGTCACTGGGCACTGGAACATGATTGAAAATAGGATGGATAGATAATTGTGATGAAGGCAAACTATGTGGGGTCAGTGGGACATGATTAAAAACAGACAGTTGTCATGAAAGCAAACTATGCCTTGATTCCTGGCATGTTTTCTTTAGAATCTCCTTTTTAAAGAAAATATTTATTTACTTTACTTATTTGACAGCACCTGGTCTTGTTTGAAGCTTGCAGGCTTGTTGATCTTTGCTGCAGCAGGCAGAATCATTAGTTATCGTGAGAACTCTTAGTTGTGGCATGTGGGATCTGGTTCCCTGATCAGGGATTGAACCTGGGCTCCTTGCATTGGGAGTAAGGACACTGGACCACTGGGGAAGTTCCTCTTTAGAATCTTTTTTCATCATCATCAAATATATGGCATCCCCACACTTTCCCTACCATTGCACTCGTGTTCAGTCATGTCTAACCCTTTGTGACTCCATGGATCATAGCCTGCCAGGCTCCTCTGTCCATGGGACTCTTCAAACAAGAATAATGAAGTGGGTTGACATTTTCTTCTTCAGGGGATCTTCCTGACCCAGGGATTGAGCCCAGGTCCTTGCATAGGCGTGCAGATTCTTTATCACTGAGCCACCTGGGAATCCCTTCCCTACCGTATCATAGCAGAAAATGAGATGTCCCAGGCACTCAGCATTTATAAAGAAGTCTGCTGTTGGCTCCATGTGACCAGCCCAGGGACACCGCCTGTTCCAAACCCATCCTTTTGGCTACCAGGGCCAGTGGGATTCATTATATTAGTTTTACTTATATATTTGTGACACTTGTAACCCCCCCAGGGTGCCTGAAGGGTGCAGAAAGCCTGCCAATTGAATTCACTCAGAGGATATATTAAGATTGGGTGCAAATACCTCATATTAATGAAGGGTTTTTGTTTATCCATTTATTATTCTGTTCACCCATTTGCCTGGCTTCATTCTCTGTGTATACGCCTGACTTGGGGATCTTTGGAGAAAGAAGGGCAGATCTAAGACTTGGTTGCAGATGGCAAGGTGAATAATTGATCTAGAGGTGCATGTGGGAACAACTTGTTCAGGCCATGTGCATCCCAGCCTTACAGCAGCAGTGGAGGGGTTGTTAGGCAAAAATGGAATTAGTGACTTGATCTCTTGTTTGCTGTTTAAAGATGTCTTCATATTCGTTTGATCACCTGAAGGTTATACCCACTTTAGGGGTTATTTCAATTCAAGTTAAAACATATTTTTTCTTCTGCATATCTATTATGTCTGGGAGCCCAGACATGATCTAGGGAAAGTCAAGGATGAATCAATCAGTCGCCTTTAAAGTTCACTATATAGTAGCCTCATTATCTGAGTTCTTTCATTCTTGAGATGCTGTTATAAATGTTATTACAAAAGACCTTATTTTTAAAGACACATGCCAGTTCTCTTTTTCCTGTCTCTTCATCAAGTACAGAATTCATACACAATCTACACCCAAACAACATAATCACACACACACACACACACACACCTATCAATTATTCCTATCATCCATGTAAGGGCTGCCTTGGTGGCTCAGACAGTAAAGAATCCACCTGCAATGCAGGAGACCTGGATTCAATTCCTGGGTCGAGAAGAGCCCCTGGAGAAGGGAATGGCACCTCACTCCAGTATTGCCTGGAGAATCCCATGGACAGAGGAGCCTGGCACACTACACTCCATGGGGTCACAAAGAGTCGGACATGACTGAGTGACTAACACATCATCCATGTAACTCCATACAACTGTGTAACTCTGTGTACCTGTCTGTCTATCATCTATGTGCCTACCTACTGATTCAGGACAACCCAATCCAGCAGATAGCTATGTCTCAGTCTCACCCAAAGGAGGAAATATTTTACTTTCCCTTCTACTAAACAGCCAAGAACTTTGAGACTTGGAGGCCTTGGTTATTGTTTCCTGAGAGTAAACATTAAGAGGTCTTCTAGCGGAGCAGCGAGCTGAGCTTCCTGCGCTTCATAGCAGGTTCTAGACGGGTGGGATGGAGGGGATGGGAGGGAGGCCCGCGAGGGAGGGGCTGTGTGTACACAGACAGCTGATTCAGTTCATTGTACAGCAGGAACTAACACAACATTGTAAGGCAAGTATATTAATAAAAAAAGATGTCTCTTGATTGAAATACTAGAGTCTTGGAGAACAACTCTTCTTTCTTGTTGAGGGGGTAAAAAGGATGTTATGGAAGTGTGGTGGGTTCCCCAAAAAACTGGGTCCTGTTCATGAAAAGAAACTTGCAAAGATCCAGGCTACTGAGGGATGTGGTGGCTGGTTGACAATGGATGGACTCTGAGACCCTCCATCTGGGATGCCCTGGGGTCATCCTTAGTGACCAAGACTGGGTCAGAGGACATGGAAGTCATGATCGAAGGCTGTTCAGATGAAACACTGGGATTTGAGAAGAACAAGTAAGGAAGAAGTGAGGAACGTGTTGTCCTGGAGACCAGATGTTTCCTGATCTTTCCAGTCTTTGTGCTTCTCTAGATCTCCTCATAGAACTCTAGGAGCGGTAGGGGAAGGGAGGTTTGCACAAAGACAGAGACTAGATTTCCTGCCAATTTCACTGCTTGGGAATGGAACCAAATACAATTTGATTTGGGAAAATAAATGTGATTTTTCTCATCAAAGTCTCATGAAACAAACATGTACCAATTAGGCAAATATGGATTGATATGTGATAGAAAGCTTTACATAGAATATCAGTGACACTTTGATAAATAGGCAGGAACAAATGAAAATAAGAACAAATGGGTGTTATTAAAAAAAGAAAAGAAAAACTTGGTTACAACAGGAATGAGGATTGAGTGACAGATTAAATATGGAACATTTTCTCAACTACCTGTAATTAAGTGAAATTTCTTGTGCTCTAACATAGGAGGCTCATGTCCGAATTTCCAAATCTTAAAAAAAGGCCAGATATCAATGTTACCAGTTATGAGCAGAGGATGGTAGCAGAGAGCTCTTCTTAAAGTTTGATCCATATTCAGCCAAAAATTCAGGCACTTTATATTTTTAAGCTGTTTCTGATACATAAACTCATTTTTCATGACATATTTTAAGTCTTTGTTTAAAGAAATGAAGGTGAGTATCCAGTGTCAGCCCATGGTATTTGTTTGTGTTTTTTTTTTTTGCTGCTTTTGTTGTTCTACTTTATTGAAGTATAGCTGGCTTACAATGTTGTGTTAATTTCTTTTGTACAGCAAAGTGACCCAGGTTTATATACACACACACATATGCACACACTTTTTAATATTCTTTTCCATTATGGTTTATCACAGGATATTGAACACAGTTTCCTGTGCTTGCAGTAGGACCTCATTGTTTATTCATCCTATATATAATAGCCAGTGATATTGTACAGCTATATTAAAGGATCAGAAATTGTCTGACTTTACTAAATGCTCACGCATTGTCTTAATTTTGGGAAACTGATTATTTTAGATCCTCATATCTAGTTGAAAAACCTGTGGTTTGAATCTGAGTGTGTGGGGTTAAACAGTTCCACAGTGGAGGTTACGAGTCAGACTGACTTGTTATATAGCGTATTTTCAGCCCTCCTCAAGGGATTCATAACTGTCAGTAGCCGTGGGGGAGTTGCAGACTGGATTTATAGCATTAGCATTCTCGCCGTTCATCATAAAACTAATTGTAAAGAGCAGGGTAATAAATAGAATGAAGCTCGCTGGTTCCATTTGGAGAGAACTTAATAGAAAGAGCATCTTCAGTTTATAAAATTAGCTTCATTGATACAGATGATACACTTAGGGGAGTAAGTGGGCGGTGGTTTAAAAAAATGCCACCTTCTCATGTTGGCAACTAAAACACATCTTTTTCCCTGAGTGTTGTCTCAGCTTTTTCTAGGTGGAAGGGCAGGGAGGGGAGCTGTTATAGGAAAGAGCAGAAACTGTGTTACAGAAAAGAACAAAAGAGGTGTTTTTAATGAAAGAGCTAAACACGAGAAGGTGTATCTTGGAAAAAGAACAGAGGTGTGTCTCACCTTCTCTCTTGTGAGGGAAGAATTTGGGTCACTGTGAGAGGTGAGCCAAGCTTTGGAGTTATCCGTTTTCACGGGTGATCTCATTTATTAGCAGCATGATGTGAGGGGTCCTTGCTTGGCCCAGACCTGGCCAGTCCTGGCAGCCTTACTGACACCCGGCCCAGAGGTCCTGTGCCGAGGGACTGAAAGGCTTCCTGGGCACCCCAGACAGAATGCACTGTGGCATGGGCTAGAACGCACCTGAGAAACAAACTGCTTCTCATTTGTAGTTTTGAAAGCACATATTCCCTCCAGAATACATTTTTAAAAATAAAATTCTGCTCATGGTTGACCTCATCTTTTTTTGTTGAACCGAACCCATTAATCAAACATATCCCAGAGGTGGCTAATGATCTTTCAGAATTCTAATACAAGCAGAAAGTCAAGGACGGTACAAATTGATCCACATCATCTGCCTTGTTAGGTTGACAATGCAGGCAGCACTTCCTGCATCTTCTAAGAATAAGAGCCTACCTGATTAGCAGAGGTCTGATGTTTCAGCAACCAGGGTTTTATGTACCTGTCTATGGTTCAATAAAATCAGCGCTGTATTTTGTAGAAGGTACTACTTGGCACATCTTTTCTGAATGTTATCAAATTTTCCTTTCTAATATTTGAAAATGCTTCCCTGGTGGCTCAGATGGTAAAGAATCTGCCTGCAATTTGGGAGACCCAAGTTCGATCTCTGAGTTGGAAAGATCCCCAAGAAGAAGGGAATGACTACCCACTCTAGTGTTCTTATTTGGGGAATCCCATGGACAGAGGAACCTGGCAGGCTAGAGTCCATGGAGTTGCAAAGAGGTGGACATGACTGAGCAGTTAACACACACATACACACATGTCAAACTATACAGTACAACCTATTTATATTGTTGTGAAAAATACATTGTTCTGCTAGACCTCAATGATTAAGAATTCATGTCTCTTTACTGTATTGAACTTTTAATATGGTAGCTGTTAGCTGAAACACAGGAATAATGAGAAGTGATGGATAATGGTCTGAATACCTCTGATGAACCACAGCCTCAGTTCAAGCATCATCCTTGGGTATTTGGAGCCTCAGAATTTAACTCTTCAATAGATCCACGAAAGATGAATATACTAAAATAGGCAGAGAAATTTTCTTCTACAGAAAATTGGATTCAGGTCCTCTGTGGTCTACACATCATTACTTTAAATAGTTAAAAAAGAATGCGAGGTGTGGGGAGAGGAGGGAGGGGAGAGAAGTGGGGAGACTGAGATTCCAGCATCTTACAATGTGGGACACCTAGGTTTTTCCTGAACATGGGAAATTTGTTTACAATTCAGAGTTAATCAAAGGGAAGCACTAGGGAGAAATCATATCTTATATTCTTGGTAATTATAACAAAATTCCCTTAGAGTCCTGCTTAGTTGAGAATAAACTCTGATGAAGCTGCTGTTGGGACAAACTGGTGTCAGACAAACTGGAGGGATCCTGGTTTTCCAGTAGAAAGAGAAAAAAGTTACCCTGAGGCGTGCAGGAGAAGAGCAGTGGGGCCAAGGTGAACCTGGTTCCCGTCCAGGGCTCCGGTGCACTGTTTTCGGCATCGTGTTTAAGTATTCTGGAAACGTGACGCCCCCAACCTCAAGAATGGCGTAATAATTACAAAGCCTATATTTTGTCAATAGTAAGTCTAGACCTTGGTTCTACGAGTAAGGTCTCACTTCTGTGATCTGTTTTTTATTTTAATTAATTAAATTTTGGCTGTGCTGGGTGTTCATTGCCGTGCAGGCCTTTTCTCGGCGTAGGGGCTACTTTGTAGGTGGGTGTGACGGCTTCTCATTGTGCTGGCTTCTCTTGCTGCAAAGCACAGGCTCAGCAGTTGTGATGCCTGGGACTTAGTTGCTCTGCGGCATGTGGGATCTTCCTGGACCCGGGAAGGAACCCATGTCCCCTGCATTGACAGGCGAATTCTTTACCACTGAGCCACCAGAGAAACTCTCACTTTTGTGATCTTTTTAAAGTATAAATCAAATCCTGACTTAGGCGTTCCTTCAAAATTCTCTCCTAGGTTCTTCCATGACACCTAGAATAAAATCTGTCTCTTATGGTTTTCAAGGCCTTGGAGGACCTAGCTCTCACCCGTTAAACACATCCAGTCATCCCTGCTTCCTGCTGTTCCCACTTGCTCTCCTTTTGGATAAAACCCCCTTCTTTGCATGGGGCTTCCCCGGTGACTCAGACAGGAAAGAATCTGCCTGCAATGCAGGAGACCTATGTTTGATCTCTGGGTCAGGAAAATCCCCTGGAGAAGCAAGTGGCAACCCATTCAGTATTCTTGCATGAAAAATTCTTTCATGGGCAAAGGAGCCCAGTGGGCTACATTCCACACTATATCCCCATGCCTCCCTCCCCAGCCCCCTACCCCCAGGCCCTGGCATCTGCTACTATACCTTCTGACTCTATGAATTTGAGCGTTCTAGGAGCCTCACATAAGTGGAGTCACACAGCGTGTGTCTGCACTAAGGTACACTGGAATGCATTTTAAGGTTAACGTGTGTCCCGCAGGCAGACTGTCCCTGCTCTTGTCCCCTCTGCTTGTCCTCGTTGGTTATCTCTTTCACACACAAGGGTGTGTACGTGCCAGGCTCAACCTCACAGTTCACCCCCCCCCCGCCATTCATTTTTCATTTTATTGTCTTTCCCTTCATACTGTCTCTTATCCTAGGAAATAAGCCTTATATACATAGGGGGCTCCTTCTGCCGTCTATGTGGATTTCCATGCCTAGCATAGCGTCTGGTACCCATGGGAGATGGATACCTGTTCACTAGTTCTACAAAGGCTCCGTTCCATCCAGGAAGCACCAGGGGTGGGACTGGAGCATTTCAGCGGCTATGGGGAGGGGATGGTGCTGGGCCCTGGAAGGCCAGGTAGTGTGTGTCTTAATGGGGGTCTGGGACCGTCATCCTTCTTCTGGAGAAGCTCTGCCTGTTGTCATTTTATGTATTAGCCTTCCTGATAATATTTCAACTAAGCAAAGTATTGTGAAGCTTACAAAATGCCTAAAAGTCACTGAGAGTAGATGAAGAGCTCCCTTTTACTGATGCAGCCGCCAGGGAGAGCAGCAGGAGATTTATTTAAAAAGTGGGAAGAAGCTACCATGTGACCCAGCAATCCCAATACCCCGAGGGAATCATAACTCAAAAAGACACATGTACCCCAATGCCATGCAGCACTATTTACAATAACCACGACATGGAAGCAACCTAGATGTCCATCAACAAATGAATGGATAAAGAAGATGAGGTACATAGACACAGTGGAATATTACTCAGCCATAAAGAGGAGGAATGCTTTCAAGTCAGTTCTAGTGAGGTGGATGAACCTAGAGCCTCTTATAGACAGTGAAGTAAGTCAGAAAGAGAAAAACAAGTATCATATATTAATGCATATATTATATATGGAATCTAGGAAAATAGTACTGATGAACCTATTTGCAGGGCAGGAATAGACACCCAGACATAGAGAACAGACTCATGAACACAGCAGGGGCAGGAGATGGTGGGACGAATTGAGAGTAACACTGAAATAAATACATTGCCATGTGTAAAATAGACAGCTGATGAGAAGTTGCTATTTAACACAGGGCACTCTGTGACAAACCAGAGGGGCGGGATGAGGTGGGAGGGAGGCGACATGTGTATGCCTATGGCTGACTCATGTTGATGTATGGCAGAAGCCCATACAACATTGTAGAGCAACTATCCTCCAAAGAAAAATAAAAAAATAGTACCTACCTCACTCACACACACAAAAAATTCCTGTTTGCATTTGATATGGTTTCAGTGACAGTTATCACTTTATTATGAATGTATCCTTAACTGAGGGAAAAATGAGGAAAAGGACAGCTCAATTTTAACACTGGAAACCTCCTTGTCAGTGGCCCCGTTTAACCCCTGCCAGTCATTTCTCATGAGGCTGAGGAGTGAGGTTATCCCTTCTCAGGGTCCTGAGTGGGTAGGGATGCCCAACATGTTTTGCCAACATGCCTCAAGAGTAGCTTGCAGGAGGAATTTTGGGCAAGTTTTTGTTACCCTGCTTTAACTGACCGCGCTTCCTCTTGCCTTTTATGTTAGCCTAGTGCACTGTCTTCCCTGTGCTCAAACCATCCTTGCATTTTCTTCTTGTTATAGACTTTATGTATGTGAAATAAGTGAAGCTTTTCTTAAATCACTGTTAATTGTGTCCTCTGCATCCTTATACAAATTCGCACATACACACAATCTCTGTTTCCCTGAAACACTGTAAATTTGATAGCATTTTTTCTGTTTACTGATAAAGAAACTAAAGCCCCAAGGAGTTAAGAATTTTGGTTACCTCCCTCACCCCCCAGGGCTTCCCAGGTGGTTCTAGTGGTAAAGAACCCTCCTGCCAATGCAGGAGACATAGGGATTTGGGTTCGATCCCTGGTCCGGGAAGATCCCATGGAGAAGGAAATGGCAACCCATTCCAGTATTCTTGACTGGAGAATCTCATGGACAGAGGAGCCTGGTGGGCTATAGTCAATGAGGTTACAAAGAGTTGGACATGAGTGAAGCGACTTAGCACACTCATGCCCACCCTCAACTTTCTCCATCTCTCCTGATCTCTCCCCATGACATAACCATCACTGTGCACGCTAGGTCACTTCCATCGTGTCCACCTCTTTGCTACCTCATGGACTGTAGCTCACCAGGCTCCTCTGTCCATAGGACCTCACTGGCAAGAGTACTGGAGTGGGTTGCTGTGCCCTCCTCCAGGGGATCTTCCCGACCCAGGGATTGAACCTGTGTTTCTCTCTCAAGTCTCCTGCATTGGCAGGCAGGGTCTTTACCATACTAGTGAGAGCCTGTTTTGTCCCAGGCATTTTACACACATTCTGGGCAAGGCAGAATCCTTATCCTCTCAAGTTTAAACACATGAGATTGAAAATTAGGGAGAAGATGCAGTTTTACCAGAATCTCTCTGTTGGTATAAAGATGAAACCAGGGTCTGAATTCCTGTTGGTTGGACAACTAAACATATGCACTTTGCATCTAATGCCCTGTGCCTCATAGATTGTGGTAAAAACATACACGCTGGTATGGACTCTGTTTGACTACATCGTCTGTGGGCAACCAGAGGCTCCATCTCCACCTCAGGCATACCTGCCAATGTCTTGGGGAAACTGTAGATAATAAAGGGCCTTAGCAGAGGTGAAGAGACGATTAAAGAATAGGTGCATGAATGGGATGTAATTTCTCTGAAGTCGAGACCAAAGCCTTCCTGCTGCTTCCAATGAGCCTGAAAACTAAGACACAAACAGTTTGGCTTTGAGCTGGGCATGCCTTACTCGGTATTGACTTGGTATTGATTCTGCTCTGACAGAAAACAATGGGCTGCCAACGCGTGCCAAGCTGTGTTGCAGGAAGATGTTAAAAATGTTTGTGCTGAAACGAGCTATGGACAATGAGCCTTCAGCTTGAAAAGAGAAGTAACTCCCCTGAAGGAGTGGACACTTCCTGGCAATTTCACATGGAGATGGAGGAGGGCAAACCTCAGTAGACATGATTTCGGAAGAGCTGTATCATCTATTCCCAAAGCCAGGATTAGATCATAATGTAGTCTCAAAACATAACAAAAAGGACAAATACCCATTTCCCTATTATTTTCTTCCTTTGTTCATTCACTCTGTCGCTAAGTTGTGTTTGACTCTTTGCCGCCCCATGGACTGTAGCCCACCAGGCTCCTCTGTCCATGGGATTCTCCAGGCAAGAATACTGGAGTGGTTTGCTCTTTCCACCTCCATTGGATCTTGCTGTCCCAGGGATCAAACCCAGGCTTCCTGCATTGGCATTCAGATTCTTTATTGTCTGAGCCACAGGGAAGCCCTGTATTCCTCCAGGTGATCACAAATGTGTCTGAGGTGTCAGTGTCATTTATAGGTTGGTGCTCCCCAAATCTGGGCCATGATTCCTTTCCTTCGCTATGGCCCATGTATGACATCCAGGTATGTCCACCAGGGGAGCCGCTGCTTCCTCAAACTGAAAGTATGTACCAAATTGGTTCTCCCTAAGTGTTATCCTCTATGGTAGCCTACTCCACTCTTCTTGCTGGTGAGTATCCATGGACAGAGCAGCCTGGGTCTACAGTCCGTAGGGTCGCAGTCGGACGTGATGAAGCGACATAGCACATGTACACAGACTGTGTTCCTCCACTGACATCTCCTAGAGGAATAAACAGCTTCAGATCATGTTGATGTCCACACTAATATCCTCTTCCAAGCCCCAAAGTGACCAGTTCTGTGGATGATAACCTTCTGATACTGGACTCCTCTGTCTAGTCAGCAGCAGTACTGACGGTGAGCTAGACCCCGGGCATCTTTCACTTCCTTGACCACTGCCATAGCCTCTCTCTCTCTCTGTTCTTAAATTTAACTTTTTATGTTATGTTGGAGTATGGCCAAACAACAATATTGTGATAGTTTCAGGTGAATAGTGAAGGGACTCAGCCATACGTATGCATGTATCCACTCTCCCCCAAGCCCCCTCCCATCCAGGCTGCCACATACACTGAAAAGAGTTCTCTGTGCCAGACAGGAGGTCCTTGTGTGTGCACATGTCCATTCCACACTCCCTACCTCTTCTTTTCTGTGTCCACATTCTGGTCGCTCTGACCCACTATCCTCTTACTAGCTCTTGTTCTGAAATCTCTAAAACTATCATAAACACAGGCTATTTCCCCATCCTTCATAGGATCCTTTGTATACTCAAACTTTTATCATGCATCACCAGGCCAGTCACAGCCTGGCCCTTCCTGACTCACTCCAAGTGTTCTTTCCACTTCACACTGGTGTTCCAGCCACATCAAACTGTCAGCCTTATCCCGCTCTCCTGCTCTGCCTTTGCCCTCTTCCTACCCTTGCACGTGATGTTTCCTCTGCCAGGACTGTCCTGCCTTCTCCCTTCTATCTGGAGACCTCCTGGAAGTCCTCAATAGGAAGTTCAAGTTACTCCCCCAAGTCATTCAGATTTTATAGCATATTGTTATCTTTTGTTACAGCACCTGTCTCGCTTCGCTGTAAATACATAGACGTTCACCCATCCATCTTCCCCATTAGCCCGATTCCTTGTCAAGGTAGCATCCTTTTCTTCATTATCTCCCAAAGAAGACTGTCATCATGTGTAGAAAAGACAGATAATCCATAAATATTTGTTGAGTTTTGGTGTGGATAGATTTGGGTGAAGCATGTTTAGGGAGATACAATTACATAAACCTTCTTCCATCTTCAATATTAAAAGGGTTATACAAAAATACAAACAGCAACAAAAAAGAAAACTTAATGCAAGCCTTCTTAAAGCCACACAGTAGTCATACTTTTCCAATAATTAATAATTAAGTACCATATCATACAAATCTGTGTTCCCGTTTACCCTCTATGGAACACAGAAAGGCCACTACCCAAGCTTGACCCATAGATGCTCCAGGTACCTTCAGGGGCCTTGGTATGATCCCTCCTGCCTATAAAATGCTTTTATCCCATTTTTTTTTTCAAATTTACTTCCTTTGAAAAAGGAAGTACTTTTACAGTTACAAAGTGTCTGGTTTCTCACTGTCTAAATTTCCTGAAGAGAATTATTTGCAAACAAGAAGATGAAGGGCCAGGGGTCTGTGGTCCTCCTACTGGGAGGACTTCAGAAAGAGCAAAGGTGTTTGCTTCTCAGAATCATTACTGGAGATGAATGTGTGGGGTTTAGAGCAAAAATGCTCTTTGAACTTTAAAATATCTTAGCAACTACAGCTATTCACTCACATGGGGACTGAAGCTTTTGAGGGTGGTAGTTTAGTTGCTAAGATGTGTCTGACTCTTGTTACCCCATGGACTGTAGCCCACCAGGCTCCTTTGTCCATGAGATTCTCTAGGCAAGAATGCTGGAGTGGGCTGCCATTCCCTTCTCCAGGGTATCTTCCTGACCCAGGGATCGAACTTGTGTCTCCTGCGTTGGAAGACAGATTCTTTATGACTGAGCCACGACAGAAGCCCAGTGAAGCTTCTAAGGACTCACCAATTGTGAGTGTGTGTGCTAATTCGATTCAGTTGTGTCCGAACCTTAGCAACCCCTTGAACTGTAGCCCACCAGGCTCCTCTGTCCATGGGATTCTCTGGCAAGAATACTGGAGTGGGTTGCCATTTCCTTCTCCAGGGGATCTTCCCGACCAGGGATTGAACTCACGTCCCTTATGTCTCCTGCATTGCAGGCAGGCAGGTTCTTTACCACTATGCCACCTGGGAAGCCCTAAAGACGAGGAAAAGAGACCAAGCGGTTAAGCTGGAGTTTACAGAAGATCAAGAAAATCTTCACCAGAAAATGATAAACTTGTTTGGAAAATTGTTCATATTTCAAAGGTTAAAGCTATGCAGCTGGTATTCAATCATATCTTAATTTTGTTCCCTCTAAATTTAAAATCAGCATATTACCATACAGTAAAGAAATTCCAATTTCAAAGGCCATAAAGATCATTTTTTTACACAGAATATACCTTTTCTTTAAATATCTTTGGCAAATGAACATATTTCTGCTTAGATTCTTCTGAGATAATGTCTTTCTTTTTTTTTTTTTTTCATTGACCTAAGTCTATCTCCTTCTTGGGCAGCTCTAGTTAGTATTTTTAGTATTTAATTTTTAAAATATTAAGCCTAAATATCCCTGTTTAATGGGGCTTCCCATGTGGCACAGTATATTTTTTTAATAAATATATTAATATATATTTAGTGTAGTAGATAGCATACATATATCAATATATATGGGGCTTCCCCAGTGGCTAAGTGGTAAAGAATTCACCTGCAATGCAGAAGACAAAGGTTCAATCCTTGGGTCAGGAAGATTCCCTGGAGAAGGAAATGGCAACCCACTCCAGTGTTCTTGCCTAAGAAATCCCATGGACTGAGGAGCTTGGCGGGCTACAGTTCATGGGGTCGTAGAAGAATCAGACATAACTGAGCTAGCTAAACAACAACAACAAAAATCAGTATATATATACACACACACTTAAGCAACTTAAAGCTAGTCTGCTCTTTTTGCTTTAGCCCTTAGAATTTTGAAAGAAAGTTATCCTGTTTCCCATTCATGTTCTATTCTCCAGTTTACACACCTTTCATCCTATAGCAGTGTGAAGAATGATAGAAATCTTATTATGGTAATCTTTCTTGACAGAGCATGATGCTACTAATTCGCCACCCAGCAGGACAAGAATTTGACTTTTATTTGTAGTGCTAATGAGGCACTTATCTTGACCATCTACAAGGTCCGCTTATTCCTTCAAAGGGGGGCCTATATTTATAAGATTTTCAGGGACTGGGTGATGCTTTCTGTGGTTACAGAACAGAAAAACCAGTAAGTCTAACAGTCAAAGACTGCATCTTACTTTCCTTCATGCTCCTGGTGAGTTCTGTAGGCAATCCAAGTTGTCACAGTGAGTTAATTAGAAAAAGTTGATGACTGAGGGAAATGCCATCAGCATGAACCTGTTCAATGTGGAGTCAAGCATTGCTATATAGAAATCAGGTAAATGTTAAAAAGTATATCTTCATAGTAAACTGACAAAAAGGTTCGGTGTGACTATGGTATGGGAGGATAAAATCCTATAAATTCCATCTTCTTCTTTAATATTGTTGGTGTTCAGTCACTAAGTCACCTCTGACTCTTTTTGACCCCATGGACTATATATAGCATGCCAGACTCCTCAGTTATAGTATAAATTATATCACTATATTATGATGTAATTAATATTATTTGTTATTCTTGGTGTTAAGGTAAAAATTCCCTTCTGATCGTTTTAAATTTGTTTATATTGTTTTTTATTTATTATTTTCCAGAGTTTTTTTTAAAATTCTTATGAAATACAGTTGATTTATAATCTTGTGTTAGTTTCAGTGAAGTGGTTCAATAATACATAAATTTTTTTATAAACATATATATTCTTCTTATATTCTCTTCCATTTTAGGTTGTTAGAAGATATGGATTTCCCTGTGCTATACAGTAGGTCCTTGTTGGTTGTCTGTTTTAAATATAGTAGTGTGTATATTTTAATCCTAAACTTCTAATTTATCTCTCTCCTCTCCTCCCCTTTGGTAACCATGGTGTTTTCTACCTCTGTGAGTCTATTTCTGTTTTGTAAATAAGCACATTTGTATTGTTTTTTACATTTCACATATTAGAAATATATTTGTCTTACTTACTTTATTTAGTAGGATCATCTCTAGGTCCACAAATGTTGCTGCAAATGGCAAGATATTCCATTCTTTGATATGGCCGAGTAGTACTCCATTGTGTGTATTCCATACACACCCCCACTTCTCCTTCATCCGTTCACCTGCCGGTTGACATTTAGGTCGCTTCTGTGTCTTGGCTATTGTAACTAGTGCTGCTATGAACACTGGGGTGCATGTGCCTTTTTGAATTAGGTTTTCTCTGTATGTGTGTCCAGGAGTGCGGTTGCTGAATTACATGGTAACTCTACCTTTAGTTTCTCAAGGACCCTGCACACTGTTCTCCGCAGTGGCTATTCCCAATTTACAGTTCCATCAGCAGTGCAGGAGGGTTCTCCTTTCTCCATGCCCTCTCCAGCACTTATTGTTTGTAGACTTTCAGAGATTTCTTAACACTGTTCTTAACAACAACAAATCGTCCAAAAGAAAATGATTTGCTTTAACAGGGATTATTGCTGGTTTGGGCAGATGTCTTTGTTAACAGCCTTAAATGTGATTGGCCCACCTCTGGGTAGCTGTTCAGTTACCCCATGGACTGCAGCATGCCAGGCTTCCCTGTCCTTCATCATCTCCCGGAGCTTGCTCAAACTCATGTTCATTGAGTCAATGATGCCATCCAACCATCTCACTGTCTGTCATCCTCTTCTCATCCTCCCTTCAGTCTTTCCCAGCATGAAGGCCTTTTCTAATAAGTTGGCTCTTAGCATCAGGTGGCCAAAGTAGTGGAGCTTCAGCATCAGTCCTTCCAATGAGTATTCAGTGTTGATCTCCTCTAGAAATGACTGCTTTGATCTCCTTGCAGTCCAAGGGACTCTCAAGAGTCTTCTCCAACCACAGCTCAAAAGCATCAATTCTTCAGCTCTCAGCCTTCTTTCTGGTCCAACTCTCACATCCACACATGACTATTGGAAAAATCATAATTTTGACTAGACAGACCTTTGTTGGCAAAGTAATGTCTCTGCTTTTTAATATACTGTCTAGGTTGGACACAGCTTTTCTTCCATGGAGCAAGCGTCTTTTAATTTCATGGCTGCAGTCACCATTTGCAGTGATTTTAGAGCCCCCCCCCCCCAAATAAACTCTGTCACTGTTTCCATTGTTTCCCCATCTATTGGTCGTGAAGTGATGGGACCAGATGCCATGATCTTAGTTTTTTGAATGTTGAGTTTTAAACTAGCTTTTTCACTCTCTTCTTTCACCTTCATCAACATCTGGTAGGCAGGATCTTAAATGGGATGTGCTGCTTCCATTAGCTGACTTAATATACAACTTTTGGACTTGTAGAAGTTAGCAGATTTTGCTTTTATTTGTTAACAAGTGAGTGTATGTGTATGTGTTTATTTATATATGTGTATATACAAACAAAATTTTAAGTCAATTTTACTGAAGACTAACTTATATACAGTAAATTACCCCCCACTTGAAATGTGGGCTTGTATAACCACCATGGTTATACAGTTGTACATGGTTATACAGTCAAATGAAGACTGTAAAACACTTTCATCCCTCTAACAAGATGCCTGTTGTCCATGACAATCAACATTCTGGTCCTTGGCTCAACAATCACAGCCCTACAAAAACTCTCCAAAAATCACAGCCCCTTGCCACCATTATCTGATTTCTGACACTATATATTAGGTCTGTTTATCTAGAGTTTTGTTTAAATGGAATCAAACAATGTGTCGGATTTCCTTAGCTTAGCAGAATGGTTTAATAATTTTGATGTTTATCCACACAGTTTCATGAATCAGCAGTTTGTTTCTTTATATTACTGAGTTGTATTCTGTCGCATGAAAATACCACTGTTTATTTTTTCACATTTGAGTATTTGGATTGTTCTGGTTTGGGGCTATAATGGACAAAGGTGCAGGAAACCATTGTGTCTTAGTATTTGTGTGTATACATATTGCCATATCTCTTGGGTAAATATTTGTGAATCTGATTGCTAAACCATGGAGTAAGTATATACAGTATTTAACTTTTTAGAAGAAATTGACTAGTTTTTTCCCAAAGAGGGTGCAAAATTTTATATTCCTATGGACAATGTGGAGAGTTTCAGTTGCTCCACATCCTTGCCAACACTGGCTACTGTGAGTCCTTTCAAATCAAGTCTTTCCAAAGGGAATGGTTACCCACTCCAATATTCTTGCCTGGAGAACCCCATGGATAAGGAGCCTAGCAGGCTAAGTCCATAGGATTGCAAACAGTTGGACACAGCTGAGCATCTAATTGATGAATATGTACATACTGACATCTTCTTGTGGTATTGGTACCTTTCCTCACTGACTCATAATGGGGGAGGGTCTCTGGTCATATGCTGATTGGCTATTTATATGTCTTCTTTGTGGAACATCTGAACAAATCTTTGTCCATAATTAGTTATTTTTTTCCTAATCTAAGAATTCTTTATATATTGTGAATTCAAGGATTTAGGTGTGTATATTTTTTACTAATTTTTTCCAAGTTTGTCTCTTTTTCTTTTGTGAAAATTGTTTCTTTTCAAGAGCAGATTTTAAAAAGGTTTTTTAAAAGGCATCATTAATATATTATAAAATATACAGTGTTAAACACTTTCATGTTTTTAAATGACTTGCAATCCAAATATCCTCTTTGGTAAAGATTTCTGATTAAGACCTTTGTCAATTTTCTAGTAGGATTGTCTGCTTTCTTACTATTGAATTGAGAGAATTCTTTACATATTTTGAGTGTTAGTCCTAAATTGGATATGAGACTTGAAAATGTATTATGCCAGTCAGTTTCTTGTTTTCCATTCTTTTCACACCTTCCTTGGAGTATTTAAGAATATGACTATGCCTGACATCATTTTTTTCTCCTGTGAATTCTGGTTTTAGTGTTAGGAACACCAAAATGCAGGTAAAAAAATCCTTTCATTTTTTTTCCCCTAAAATTTTATTGTTCTACATTTTACACTTCCATCTATGATCCATTTTGAGTTAAATTTTGTAAAGGTGTACATTTTAGGTCAAGGATCTGTTTCTTTTTAGTGTGTGCATGAATGTCCAATTGTTTCATCATCGTTTACTAAAAAGATTATTTTCTGTATTACATTGCTTTTGCACCTTTCTCAAAAATTAATTGTCCCCAGTTATGTAGGTCTGTCTATGGACTCTGTTCTGTTCCATGGACCTATGTGTCTCTTCCTAGACCGGGTTCATACTCTGCTGTTGACTGCGGCTGTATAATAAGTCATAACATCTGGTAGTGTGGTTTCTTTACCTTTATTTCTCAAAATTATTTTCAGCTATTCTAATTCCTTCACCTTTGCATATTCATTTTGGACTTAGCCATCAATATCTACAACATATCTTGCTGGTGTTTTTCTAGAAATTGTGTTAAGCCTATGTACCATTTTGAAGAGAACTGACATATTTACTATGCTGACATGAACATCTTATGTCTCTCTTTAATTTTTTTCATCAATGTTTTCTAGTTTTAAAATTAAGATTCTATATAAGGTTTACACCTAAGATTCTCTTTTGTGGGGGAGTCATTGTGTTTTAAATTTCTATTACTGATAGTTCATTGTAGTATAAAGAAATAGAATGGATTCTATTTTTTTTTTTTTTTTTTTGCTTAGCATTTTGTGACCTGCCACTTTGTTAAATCTACTTAGTTTGAGGAATTTTGTTAATTTCTTGGGATTGTCTATCCAGAAAATCATGTCATCTACAAATAGGAAGAGATTTAGATTTTCCTTTCAAATCTGTATGCCTTTTGTTTCTTTTTTTTTTTTTAATATTATTTTATTAGTTGGAGGCCAATCACTTCACAACATTTCAGTGGGTCTTGTCATACATTGACACGAATCAGCCATAGAGTTACACGTATTCCCCATCCCGATCCCCCCTCCCACCTCCCTCTCCACCTGACTCCTCTGGGTCTTCCCAGCCCACCAGGCCCGAGCACTTGACTCATGCATCCCACCTGGGCTGGTGGTCTGTTTCACCATAGATAATATACATGCTGTTCTTTCAAAACATCCCACCCTCACGTTCTCCCCCAGAGTTCAAAAGTCTGTTCTGTACTTCTGTGTCTCTTTTTCTGTTTTGCATATAGGGTTATCGTTACCATCTTTCTAAATTCCATATATATGTGCTAGTATGCTGTAATGTTCTTTATCTTTCTGGCTTACTTCACTCTGTATAATGAGCTCCAGTTTCATCCATCTCATTAGAACTGATTCAAATGAATTCTTTTTAACGGCTGAGTAATATTCCATGGTGTATATGTACCACAGCTTCCTTATCCATTCATCTGCTGGTGGGCATCTAGGTTGCTTCCATGTCCTGGCTATTATAAACAGTGCTGCGATGAACATTGGGGTGCACGTGTCTCTTTCAGATCTGGATTCCTCAGTGTGTATGCCCAGAAGTGGTATTGCTGGGTCATATGGTAGTTCTATTTCCAGTTTTTTAAGAAATCTCCACACTGTTTTCCATAGTGGCTGTACTAGTTTGCATTCCCACCAACAGAGTAAGAGGGTTCCCTTTTCTCCACACCCTCTCCAGCATTTATTGTTTGTAGACTTTTGGATAGCAGCCATCCTGACTGGCGTGTAATGGTACCTCATTGTGGTTTTGATTTGCATTCCTCTGATAATGAGTGATGTTGAGCATCTTTTCATGTGTTTGTTAGCCATCTGTATGTCTTCTTTGGAGAAATGTCTGTTTAGTTCTTTGGCCCATTTTTTGATTGGGTCGTTTATTTTTCTGGAATTGAGCTGCAGGAGTTGCTTGTATATTTTTGAGATTAATCCTTTGTCTGTTGCTTCATTTGCTATTATTTTCTCCCAATCTGAGGGCTGTCTTTTCACCTTACTTATAGTTTCCTTTGTTGTGCAAAAGCTTTTAATTTTCATTAGGTCCCATTTGTTTATTTCTGCTTTTATTTCCAATATTCTGGGAGGTGGGTCATAGAAGATCTTGCTGTGATTTATGTTGGAGAGTGTTTTGCCTATGTTCTCCTCTAGGAGTTTTATAGTTTCTGGTCTTACATTTAGATCTTTAATCCATTTTGAGTTTATTTTTGTGTATGGTGTTAGGAAGTGTTCTAGTTTCATTCTTTTACAAGTGGTTGACCAGTTTTCCCAGCACCACTTGTTTGTTTCTTAGTTCTCTGAACAGGACTTCCATTGTGATATTGACTAGGAGGGAAAATACCCAATCTTTAGCTTTCAAGTATGTGTTACCTGTAGGGTTTTGGGTAGACATTCTTTATTAGATTATGAAAATCCTCTTTTCTGCTGTAGGTTTTTTTTTGCATTGGTGTTGAATTTCAACAAATGATTCTTTTTGGCATCGATTTGTATAATCATGGTTCTTCTTTAGACTGTTAATACAGTACATTGCACTCATTAATCTTTTAATATTAACAGGTCTTGTATTTTTTGGAATAAATTCCATTTGGTCATGGTGTACCTTTTAAAAATACATTATTCAATTTGATTTGCTAATGTTTCAATGGAAATTTTATATCTTTGTTCATGGGAGATATTGTAATGTACTCTTTTTAAAATAGTTTTTTCCCTGAAAGTTTAAAATTTTGATGATATCCAAATTTTTAATTTTTATGAAAACTTTTTTATTTTTTACAATTTATGTGCTATCTCAGAAATGTGTGATATTTGTATGCTGTCTAGAATATTTTACACTAAATTCATTAAATTCTATATTTTCCTTTTAAAAAAACCTTTAGCTTTTAAAGTTATTTCCATGGTTATTTCCATATTGTGTTAATTTGTATATTGTGTGAACTTAACATTGAGATCCACTCTGTTTTTATACAAGTAGCATCTTTTTTTCCTCAGAGTAATTTGTTGAAAAGACTATCCTTTCCCCAACTGAATCTTTTGATCCATTTGTCAAAACTCCATTTATTATATGCATTTGAGTCTTTCTGAATTTCTTTTTCATCTATATGTCTATTTTGTACTATATTATCTTAATTACAGCATGAAAAGGCAAAAAGATACGACACTGAAAGATGAACTCCCCAGGTCGGTAGGTGTCCAATATGCTGCAGATGATTAGTGGAGAAATAACTCCAGAAAGAATGAAGAGATGAAGCCAAAGCAAAAACACACTCAGTGTGAATGTCACTGGTGATGGAAATAATGTCCAATGCTGTAAAGAGCAATATTGCATAGGAACCTGGAGTGTTAGGTATATGAATCAAGGCAAAGTGGAAGTAGTCAAACAGGAGATGGCAAGAGTGAACATTTAAATTTTAGGAACTGGTGAACTAAAATGGACTAGAATGTGTGAATTTAACTCAGATGACGATTATATCTATTACTGTGGGCAAGAATCCCTTAGAAGAAGTGGAGTAGCCATGATGGTCAACAAAAGAGTCCAAAATGCAGTACTTGGATGTAATCTCAAAAATGACAGAATGATCTGTGTTCCCTTCCAAGGCAAACCATTCAATATCGCAGTGATCCAAATCTATGCCCTGACCAGTAATGCTGAAGAAGCTGAAGTTGAATGGTTCTATGAAGACCTACAAAACCTTCTAGGGTGAATACCTAAAAAAGATGTCCTTTTCATTATAGGGGACTGGAATGCAAAAGGAGGAAGTCAAGAGATACCTGGAGTAACAGGAAAGTTTGGCCTTGGAGTACAGAATGGAGCAGGGCAAAGGCTAATAGAGTTTTGCCAAGAGAACTCACTGGTCATAGCAAATACCCTCTTCCAACAACACGAGAAGACATGCACATCACCAGATGGTCAATACCAAAATCAGATTGATTATATTCTTTGCAGCCAAAGATGGAGAAGTTCTATACAGTCAGCAAAAACAAGACCGGGAACTGACTGTGGCTCAGATCATGAATTCCTTATTGCCAAATTCAGACTTAAATTGAAGGAAGTAGGAGAAACCGCTAGACCATTCAGCTATTAACTAAATCAAATCCCTTATGATTATACAGTAGGAGCTACAAATAGATTCAAGGGATTAGATCTGTTAGACAGAGTGTCTGAAGAACTATGGATGGAGGTTTGTGACATTGTATAGGAGGCAGTGATCAAGACCATCTCCAAGAAAAAGAAATGCAAAAAGGCAAATGGTTGCTTGAGGAGGCCTTACAAATAGCTGAGAAAAGAAGAGAAGCTAAAGGCAAAGGAGAAAAGGAAAGATATACCCATTTGAATGCAGAGTTCCAAAAAATAGCAAGGACAGATAAGAAAGCCTTTTTCAGTGATCAATGTAAAGAAATAGGGGAAAATAATAGAATGGGGAAGACTAGAGATCTCTTCAAGAAAATTAGAGACTCCAAGGGAATATTTCATGCAAAATTGGACACAATAAAGGACACAATGGTGTGGACCTAACAGAAGCAGGAGATATTAAGAAGAGGTGGCAAGAATGCACAAAAGAACTATGCAAAAAAGATCTACATGACCCAGATAATCATGAAGGTGTGATCCCTCACCTACAGCCAGACATCCTGGAATGCACAGTCAAGTGGGACTTAGGAAGCATCACTACGAACAAAGCTAGTGAAGGTGATAGAATTCCAGTTGAGCTATTTCAAATTCTAAAAGATGATGTTGTGAAAGTGCTTCACTCAATATGCCAGCAAATTTGGAAAACTCAGCAGTGGCCACAGGACTGGAAAAGTTCAGTTTCTTTCCAATCCCAAGGAAAGGCAATGCCAGATAATTGCCTTAGCATACAATTGCATTCATCTCACACCCTAGCAAATGTAAGGCTCAAAAATTCCAAGCCAGACTTCAACAGTATGTGAACCATGAACTTTCAGATCTTCTAGCTGGATTTAGAAAAGGCAGAGGAACCAGAGATCAAATTGCCAACATTCATTGGATCATTGAAAATAAAAGAGTTCCAGAAAAACATCTACTCCTGCTTTATTGACTATGCCAAAGTCTTTGACTATGTGGATCACAACAAACTGTGAAAAATTCTTCAAGAGATGAGAATACCAGACCACCTGACCTGCCTCTTGAGAAATCTGTATGCAGGTCAGGAAGCAACAGTTAGAACTGGACATGGAACAACAGACTGGTTCCAAATTGGGAAAGGAGTACATCAAGGCTGTATATTGTCAGACTGCTTACTTAACTTACATGCAGAATATATCATTCAAATGCCAAGCTGGATGAAGCACAAGATGGAATCAAGATTGCTGGGAGAAATATCAGTAACCTCAGGTATGCAGATGACACCACCCTTATGGCAGAAAGCGAAGAAGAACTAAAGATGAAAATGATGAAAATGAAAGAGGAGAGTGAAAAAGTTGGCTTAAAACTCAACATTCAGAAAACTAAGATCGTGGCATCTGGTCCCATCACCTCATGGCAAATGAATGGGGATTCAATGGAAACAGTGAGAAACTTTATTTTCTTGGGCTTCAAAATCACTGCAGATGGTGACTGTAGCCCTGAAATTAAAAGAAGAAAAGTTATGACCAACCTAGACAGCATGTTAAAAAACAGAGACATTACTTTGCCAACAAAGTCTGTCCAGGTTTTTCCAGTAGTCATGTATGGGTGTGAGAGTTGGACTGTAAAGAAAACTGAGCACCGAACAATTGACGCTTTTGAACTGTGGTGTTGGAGAAGATTCTTGAGAGTGCCATGGACTGCAAGGAGATCTAACCAGTTCATCCTAAAGGAAATCAGTCCTGAATATTCATTGGAAGGACTGATGTTGAAGCTGAAACTCCAATTCTTTGGCCACATGATGCGAAAAGCTGACTCATTGGAAAAGACCCTGATGCTGGGAACAATTGAGGGCAGGAGGATAAGGGGATGATAGAGGATGAGATGGTTGGCTGGTATCACTGACTGGATGGACATGAGTTTGAGTAGACTCCGGGAGTTTGTGATGGACAGGGAATCCTGGCAGGCTTCAGTCTGTGGGGTCACAAAGAGTTTGACATGACTGAGCAACTGAACTGAACTATAGCTTTATAAAAAAATCTTAATTTAGGAAGTATATATGCTTTTCCTTTATCAAAATTTAGATATTCTAGATGTTTGGAATTTACAGATATAATTTGGAATAAGCTTGTTTTCTACAAAAAGCATACTGGAATTTTTAATTAAATTGCATTTAATCTATAGAGAAATTAGAAAAGAATTGGTACTTAACATTATTGAGTTTTCTTTAAAACAGTTTACCTCCTGAAATTAATAGGGCTGACTTTGGTTTATCTCACTAATATTTTGTGATTTTTAACATTATTAGACACTTCATGTATTTTGATGCTATTTTTCATAATGATATTTAAACATCTGTGTTTTTCAGTGATGAACTCTTGATAGTGTTACACCTGAATTTTGTAAATAGAACTTGTACCTTTTGACATTGATCAATTCTTCTATTATAGAAGATATAATAAGTACATACTTAGGGATTTATTTGTATGTTGTTATACTGTCTACAAATGAAGACAGTTTAGCTTCTTCCTTTAGAGCATATATCATATTTTTTCTTATATTGTTGAACTGGATAGTCCATCCAATACAGTGTTGACCAGAAGCATTGCATGAGAACATTTCTGTCTTTTTCTCAGGCTTATAATAGTTAAGTCTGTCAACATCAAGCATGTTAATTGTAGGTTTTCAGTAGATCCCCTTTATCAGGTGGAAGAGTTCCCTTTTTGTTTCAGTTTTTCTAAGAGTTTCACCTTTTGTAACTATTAATTGGTGTCAAAGTTTTTGAGTACCCTTTTTGTGCCTATTAAGAGTCTCTGATGGGTTTATCTTATTTTAAAAATTAGAATTATAAATTATACCTCTGATTTTTGAACAGAACACCTTTATATTACTAGGGTAAACCACACCTGGTTATGATATATATACCCTTTTAGTATTTTAGGGGTTTGATTTGCTAACATGTTATGGATATTTGCATCTACTCAGTTGGCCAAAGTTTGCTAGCTGAACAAAATTTTTGGCCAACACAATATATTCATGAGGAAAATTGGAGTGGTACTTACTTATAATGTTTTTGCCTAGTTTTAGAATCAAGGATAATGCTGGTCTTCTAAAATGAGTGGGAAGCAGTAAAATGTATAACAACAATTGTAAAATGGGAGGGACCTTACTATAGGTATACTGATACAAGACACTACTTCAAAATAAACTGTGATAAATCAAAGATGCATATTTAAACTTTAAAACCATAAAAGTAAACAAAATTGAAGAGTTCATAAATCAGTAGAGAAGACAGAATATGAAAACACTCAATCTTCAAGAAGTTAGGGAAAGAGAGGGGAATAAAGAACAGCTGGATCAAACAGAAGATGTTAAGAGGGTAGATTTAAACTAAACCAGACTGAATTTTATATTAAATGCAGATTATCCAAATACTCCCATTAAAAAGAGATTATCTGATTGGACACAAGAAAAAAAGCAATAAACCATATATTGTCTATAAGAATTGTACTTTAATGTAACAGATGCAAAAAGATTCAACATGCAAAAAACCAAATCCTAAGAAAGCTAGAGTATTTGCATTAATATCAAACACAGTGGACTTTAGAATAAAAAATATAAGCTGAGATAAATAGGAATATTTCATAATGAAAGGTCAATTAATCGAGACATAACAACTCTAAATGTGTGTGTGCATAATAACACAGCTTCAATATGCATGAGAAAAAGAAACTAACAGAAGCAAAACAAAAAACTGGTAAATACACAGCTATAATTGAAGATGACAATCCTCTTGTATCAGTACTTAATAGAGAAATAAGCAAAAAAAATTAATGATAGGGAATATTTGAATAACAGCATCAACCTTCTTGATCTGTCTTAAAGTTCTTTTTTGCCACTTGCATCTTACAGTAATTTCTGGTTTTATTCCTATTAGCTAATTTTTTTCTTGACTATAAATCACAATTTAGTGTATCTTCACATTTCTAATAATTATTAATTGGATGGATATTATGCATTTCACATTGTCAAGTATCTTGATTTTTGTTGTCTTCCTTTACCAAGGAGCAGGTTTTGTTCTGGCAGATATTTAAGTCACTGGGGGACCATCTTGACATTTTCAAGGCTGATTTTTAAGCTTTAATATGGTCAGTTTGGCCTTTGCTGTGGACCTTGACATGTCTGTCCTGAATGCCTGCATTTTTAATGAGGTTTTATCCACTTCAGTTGGCAAGCATGACTATCTCTTAGGCCTCTGCCATCTTGGCAGTTATTCACCTGACTGAACCCTAGAATTAATAGTTGCTGTTTGCTTAGAATTAAGTTGTTTTTAAATTCTATGTTGGAGTGTAGTTCACTGACAATGCTGTGGTGGTTTCAGGTGTGCACCAAAGTGGTTCAGTTATACATGTACATGTGTCTATTCTTTTCCAAAATTTCCCATTTAGGTCACTGCAGGGCATTGAGCAGAATTCCTGTGCTATGTAGTAGGTTCTTCTTGATTATCTATTTTAATCTAGTTTATCTATTTTAATTAAGCAGTGTGTACATGTCAATGCCAGACTTCCATTCTATCCCTTCCCCCCACCTCCCCCCCTGGTAACTGTAAGTCTAAGTCAGTGAGCCTGTTTCTGTTTTGTATATAGTTCATTTGTATCATTTTTTGAGATCCAACACATAAGTGATATCATCTGGTATTTGTCTTTCTCTGTCTGACTTAGTATGATAATCTCCAAGTCCATCTGTATTGCTGTGAATGGCATCCTTTCATCCTTTTTTATGACTGAGTAACATTCCATTGTATGTATATTCCAAATCTTCTCTACCCACTCATCTGCCCATGGTTATTTAGGTTGCTTCCTTGTCTTGGCTATTGTAAACAGTGCTGCCGTGAACATTGGGGTGCATGTATTGTTTTGAACCACAATTTTTGCTGGATATATGTCCAGGAGTGGAATTGTAGGGTCATATGTTAGTTTTTTAATACATGTGTATCAGCTGAATATTTAGCAAAATACTCACAAGGACCTCTATGCAGATTTGGGGGGCTTTTCTCTGCACAGCTGTTTCTTATTCTCCATCATGCCTCTCCTTAGATGTCAGTCACTTTGATCTCCTTTAACCCTGATCCATCTTCGTTCAGTTCAGCAAACCTTCTGTACTGTATCAGGACCTCCCTTTCCTTCGCTGTGGCTCTAAACGGGCTTCTAGGCAGAAAACAGCGAGCTCACCCCATTACTCCCTTTTTCAGGATCACAGCTTTGGGCTGCCTGTTTCCACTTATTGAAACTCTTTCATGCATTTGTCCAGTTCTCTAGGCTTTATTTTTAAATGGCAGAAAGATAAAGCTAGTATTAGTTACTCTATCATGGCTATAAACTGAATGTATTTCAATAGGAAAACAACTTTTAAAATAATATTTCCCATCATATACCACTTTTTTACTGAAAAAAATAAGGTGGTCAAATTTTTAAAAAATCTCTGCTAAGGCATTAGAGCCAGGAAAGAATTTAGAAATTTATCTCTTAACCATTAAAAAAAATTTAGACACTATATTTTAGAGCATTTTAGAGCCATTTTAAATAGGTTCACAGCATAATTAACAGGAAGATAGGTAGTTTTTCAATATATCCCTACCTGCACACATGCATAGCCTCTTCCATTATCAACCTCTCTGCCAGATGGTATGTTTCTTAGAACTGATGAACCTATATTGACACACCATATTCTCCTGAAGTCTACAGTTTGCCTAGGGTTGACTCCTGGTGTTGAATAGTTCATGGGTTTAGATGAGTATACAATGCCAGGGATCCATCATTATAGATCCTACAATATATTTTTGCTGCCCTGTAAGTCCTCTGTGCTCTGCCTATTCAACCCTTTCTCACTGCTGGTAGCTACCTGATCTTTTTATTGTCTCCAGAATTCTGCCTTCCCTAGGATGTCATATGCTTGGAATACTATATTATTTAGTATTTTCAGAGCTTTCACTTAGAAATATGTGTTTGTTTCCTCCATGTGTTTTCATAGCTTGATAGCCTACTTCTTTTTAGCCTAATGGGAATACCCCATTTCTGGATGTAAGGTTCCCTGGTGGCTCAGCAGGAAAGAATCCACCCACAATGCAGGAGCTGCAGGAGATGCGGGTTTGATCCTTGGGTCAGAAAGAGCCCCTGGAGGAGAAAATGGCAACCCACTCCAGTGTCCTTGCCTGGGAAATCCCATGGACAGAGGAGCCTGGTGGGCTGCAGTCCATGGGGTTGCAGAGAGTCCGACACAACTTAGCAAGTAAACAACCACAACCTGGATGTGACACAGTTTATCCATTTGTTCATGTACTCCAGGACATTGCAGTTGCCTCCAGGTTTTAACCATTATGAAGAAAGCTGCTGTGAACACAGATGTCTGCGTGGACATAAGTTTTCAGCTCGTCTGAGTAAATACCAGGGGGTAGGAGTGCTGGGTGGGGCAGTAAGAGTATGTTTGGTTTTTCTAAGCCGCCGCCAAACTGTTCTGCAAAGTGACTGCTCCCGTCTGTAGCCCCACCAGCAGAGAGCGAGCGTTCCTGTGGCTCCGCAGCTTTGCCAGCGTTTGGTGTAGGCAGCGTGCTCAGTACTGTCCCTTCTGATTGCAGTAGACTGGCGCCTTACTATGTTTTACTTTGCATTTCCCTGGTGGCATATGACTGGAGCATCTTTTCTTGTGCTTATTTACCATCTGTATATCTTCTTTGGTTAAGTGTCCATTAAGGGTGCTGCCTATTTTTTTTTTTTTTAAGGCAGGTAGTTTGTTTTCTTACTACTGACTTTGAGTTCTTTGTATATTTCACCTAAGTCTTTTATCCAATGTGTCTTTTGCCCTGTTGATTTTGTTGTTTTCAAATTTTGCCTTGTATTGCCTCAAAATTTTAATAGAAAATTCTTTCAGAGAAAGAAAAAGATTTCTTTTTAGGGACACTTTAATTAGCTGCTAAACTGGGTGAGAATGAACACATCCATTATAGGCAGTGTGACTAAATGGGGAAGTAACGTTTTCTAGCTTAGTGATGCCACACTCGGATAAACCACACCTGCGCTTCTGAGAGGGGCAGAGCTAATGATCCTCCTTGCGGGCACCAGACACACTTGCCAGATGGTAGGGCTCCAGTGAGCTTTACAGACGAGAGATAGTGAAAATGCTAAGAAAGGAAAACCATTCTCAAGAAGTTTCCAAAGGATTTGCATTGTATTAATTACATAAAATCTGCATTTATAAAAGAGCAGTACATGATTTGTTTGGTTTAGTAGCGCAGAAACCACAGATCCATTGGAATTAACTGGCTTGCCAGAGGTGGTGCAGAAACCACAGACCATTGGAATTAACTGGCTTGCCAGAGGTGGTATGTTCATGAGCCCTGTGTACTAAGGTTAATCGGGCCCATGGTTTTAAGAGAATTTGCAGCACTTCAAATTCAACACATACTTATTTTCTAAAATCACCCATTTAGGATGCACAGCAGTTGTTAGATGGCTCCCTTTCACAAATGTCACTCTGCATTACAGAAGAAAGGCATGGTTTTTACTCCTCTGTAGTCTTACTGTGCGTGCTCAGTCACTTCAGTCATGTCTGACTCTGCAACCCCATGGACTGTAGCCTGCCAGACTCCTCTGTCTCTGGGGATTCTCCAGGCAAGAATTCTAGAGTGGGTTGCCATGTTCTCCTCCAGGGCATCTTTCCAACCCAGGGATCGAACCTGTGTCTCTTATGTCTCCTGCATTGGCAGGTGGGTTCAGCTCAGCCTTAAAGAATCCATCTGCCAGTGTAGGAGACATGGGTTCGATCCCTGGGTTGGGAAGGTCCCCTGGAGGGGGAAATGGCAATCCACTCCAGTATTCTAGCATGAAAAATCCATGGATAACTCAGTTCGACACAATGTTGGTTGAAAACCTTGAGTCTTACTGTGATACATCATTAAAAAAGGATCAATTTGAAATGTTGATAAAGTGGATAATGTTAATGACTGAGTAATATTTTTGTTGCAGGTAGTAGGATAAATAATAGGCTTATAAGGAAAAGATTTATAAGGATATTGGAATCAAAAGCATAAGTAAGGAGGAAGAGAAAACTGTGAAATTTTTGATTGATTTAAAAAAAGAATTTGTTCAAGTATTTATTTTTTAAAAGGATGTTAGGTATCCAATTATTTACAACTATTGAAACCCCTCCACGAATCTTAGAAATACAGGTGGCTCAGATGGTAAAGAATCTGCCTGCCATGCAGGAGACCTGGGTTTGATCCTTGTGTCAGGAAGATCCGCCAGAGAAGGAAATGCCAACCCACTCCAATATGCTTGCCTGGGAAATCCCATGGATGGAGGAGCCTGGGTGGGCTACAGTCCATGGCATTGCAGAAGAGTCAGACATGACTGAGTGACTAAAACTTGAAGAAATAAATGCTGAGTGCTGCAGGAGACAGTGTTTAGCTGTTAATTGTTCACTCTGTTGCTCTAGTAAGTGAAAGTGGCTAACTGGCCTTGGGCTCCGCATGATGGGTTTCTGGCTACTCAGTGCGGTAATCAAGAGCCTGGCTTGCACGGTGCAGTCCACAGCCTGTTTCTCATGGCAGCTATCTTCCAGATCCTCATTCTACTTTGCTGTTGGATGTGAGCCACTTGGAAGTTGGAAAGCAAGAAATAATTAAGAGTGTTATAGAGAGGTCACTAGTTCCAAACTTCTAAGGTAAAAAAGAAGGGTGTCTCATTTGATTTTCCTCCCAACCCTGGGGTCTAACCCACGTCTCCCACATTGCAAGCAGACTCTTTACCATCTGAGCCACCAGGGAAGTGCAAGAAAGTGTTAGTTGTTCAGTTGTGTCTGACTCTCTGCAATTTCATTGGCCGTAGCCCGCCAGGCTCCTGTCCATGGGATCTTCCAGGCAAGAATACTGGAGTGAGTAGCCATTACTTCTTCAGGGGCTCTTTCCGACCCAAGGATCAAACCCAGGTCTTCTGCACAGCAGGCAGATTCTTTACCATCTGAGCCACGAGGGAAGTCCTAAGAAAAGTACAGAGATGTCACTTGTTTTGAACTTCTAAGGAAAAAAAGACAGGTGTCTCAGTTGATGTTTCAAGGAAAAAAAGTAGCCACAGTCAGTACGTCTGGACCACACATTTTAGAATTTTGCTTTTTCAAATCTGCTGTTATAGCTTAGCCAAAGCAGATGGTCTGTTTGTTTCAAAGAAGAATAAGCTTTTCTATTGTTTAAATTATATATTGCACAGCCAGAGATCATTTTTTTCATGTAATCAGGCCAGGGAATTTGCCTTCTATTCCTAAATACCAAAGGTGGTGATGTCATGACAGATGCAGTTATTTGACAATGGAAGAAAATGCTATGGAGACAGAACATTTGAAGCAGCAAAATTTTCTCCAACTTTCACAGCTGAAATGTGACCTAAATATCCTACCTTGAAAAAAATAAAGACAGCAGCATTCAAACTAGGACTCTGATTGCCTGGGGCTTTCTTAAGTTTTATGGAGGAAGGGGACACGTTAATAGAACAGTAAAGAAAGATCAGATGCTTTTTGTGTGGCTTAATTAACGTCTCTGCACTGAAGCAGTCTTATTGATAGTCTAGTGTTCTCTGAATGTGCGCTGGAAGGCTTCAAAGCCCTGTCTCTGTGCTATGTTTTCAGCAAATTAAATTTGACTGAAAGTGGATATTCCTTCCTTGTGAGGTCTCAGTGACTCAAATTCCAGGCACTGGTTTATTTAGATTCTCAAATCCTTCCTGACCAGAATTTATTTCCTAGAAAACTTGAACTCTAACCTGCACTGTAATTGCTACATAGTTTTCCCCCAAAGCAAGATAATGTAGGCTCTCTTCTACCTCTAGCAAAGCGCAAATTATTATTGAATGGCATGGAAGATGCTGAGCCTGAAGTGTTTCCTAATGTATGTCTCCAGGGTTGGTAAGAAACAAAAAGAACAACTATATTAACTCTAGTATGGAGATAACAAGGATTTTAATTAGTAATAGGCTTCACTATAGTAACTTGGTATAATGTGATTTGTAGAATCAGATGACAAGCAGTCATGTTACAATAAAGAAAACTGGATAGGGGTGTGCAGGGCGCTCGGGGCTGGTGCACTGGGATGACCCTGGGAGACGGGATGGGGAGGGAGGTGGGAGGGAGGGTCAGGATGGGGAACACATGTACACCCATGGCTGATCCGTGTGGATATATGTCAGAAACCACCACAATAATATAAAGTAATTAGCCTCTGATTAAAATTTTAAAAAATTTTTAAAAAAAGGAGTGTGCAGAGAATGGAGGCAATGGCCCTGGTGACAGATTCATTACTTTTGAGGTTCCTGCCGATGTGGATGGATGCTAATGGGACAATACCTTAGAATGTGAATAAAATCAGGCAATATTTGAGTAGCTAATAATCTCATTCATTTTGCTAAATAGTTAGCATTGACTTAACCAATTAATTTTTGGAGTTTTCACACAGGTTAAAAGAAGATAATTTTTACAAATTATACATTTGCTCCAATTGCTGTTTTTCATTTTATGAAAGAGCAATGTCAGTACTAAAAAAATAAAACCCAATTCAGTGATAATTATGTAAATTTTGCCTCAAATAAAAGTACTCAACCGAAAAATAATTATGTAGAAATTTGAATAACAATATGTTCTATATATGTTTACTTGTTATTCCCCAAACCTACACACACATAATGAGGTAGGTAGGTAGCTAGGTAGAAAGATAGGTAGATAGGTAGCTAGGTAGAAAGATGGATGGATGGCATTTTGATGGGACATGGAAAAACTAATTTGCAGTTGATTCATCACTAAAGACATTTATGAACTCTGCTGTTACCTTCCTTTCCTGCACTCTATTAACCTAAATGATATATATATACACTTTAAATATGGGCTTCCCTGGTAGCTCAAAATCCACCTGCAATGCAGGAGATGTGGGTTCAATACCTGGGTCGTGAAGATCTCCTGGAGGAGGAAATGGCAACCTGATCCAGTATTCTTGCCTGGAGAACTCCATGGACAGAGGAGCCTGGTGGGCTACAGTCGATGGGGTTGCAAAGAGTCAGACACAACCGAGCAACCAAACAGCAACAGCATGCTCTATATTTCTCTCTCAGCTAGGTTTTCTCTCGGTCGCCCTGGACCAGAGGAATGTCCAGATAGGAAGTATGTATACAGGGTTTTTTAAATGCGGTCTTTCACCAGACTGAGTCATTGACTCCTGTTCACAGGCCTAAGTATAAGTCAGTGGTGTGAGGCCAGGGCCCCCAAGCACTGCAGGTAGAAGCAGGTAGGCATAGTTTATAATGACTCCTGCTTCTTAAAAGTCTCACTTGAAAGGTATGAAAGTGGGCATTGCTAACCCTATCCTGTGATCTCTCCATGGAATATTGTTCACCCCAAACCCACAAATAGTCGAAAAATGGTATTTCCCCAGTGATATGAAATATATATGTCTGCTTTGATTTATAATATAAATAAACTGGATTTATATCTGATTTTTAAAATCTGGATAATATTAAAACATAATATGGGTTTCCCAGGTGGTGCAGTGATAAAGAATCTGCCTGCCAATGCAAGAGGCACAAGAGATGTGGGTGTAATGCCTGGGTCAGGAAGATCCCCTGGAGGAGGAAATGACAACCCACTGCAGTATTCTTGGCTGGGGAATCCCATGGACAGGGAGCCTGGCAGGCTACAGTCCCTGGCGTCACAAAGACCTGGGTGCGATTTAGCAACTAAACAGCAACAACAAAAAACTCACAAGAGGCTGTTTTTAAAAGTAATCATGTTTTGAGATTCTTTGACAAATAAAGTTATTCTTTAATATGTAAGAAGATATACTAAATTGAGTAGGACTGTGGAAAAGAAAATTGAAATCTATAAAATTCTGAAATTTACACAGATAGTAAATATTTAGTATCAAAGTAGAACTAGGATTGAACACTTTATACTTGAAAGACTAGTTTTGAGCAAAAGTATTTCAGTAAAGAGTTTCTCAGACACTGTGGAGGTCTTTCCATAAAAGTGATAAAGATGATGTACAAATACATCATAGAAGAGTTACCATCAGTGCAGATAAAGAAATAGTCATTGATATAAGTTAAAATGTCTGATTCCTAACATTAAACATTTAAAGGTTGTTTTTTTTTTTTTTTTAATGGAATAAAATCTCGCTTTACCAAACCTTTTGCTGCAATAGTAGGCAGGATATTCATCTACCTCAGAGTGGTGTCACTTAAGTTTCTCTTAAGAGCTGTTCCAAGGATGGTGAAATAAAGCATGGGATGCCTAGGGATCAGTGTGTCTGCCATTTGATAGAATGTATAAATTATTATCCACCAAGAATCTCACATCATGTTAACATTCACGTACATTATCTGATGTGTTGCTTAGTTTCTCAGTTGTGTCTGACTCTGCAACCCCATGGATTGTAGCCTGCCAGGCTTCTCTGTCCATGGAATTCTCCAGGCAAGAATACTGGAATGGTAGGGGAGAAGGAAAGGATCTTCCCAACCCAGGGATCAAACCCATGTGTCCTGCATTGTAGGCACATTCTTTACTGTCTCAGCCACCAGGGAAGCCCCTTGCTCTATTAGTTAGTGAAATAGCAATGCTTAAGGGTTTCTGAGAAAAGCTACCAATGGGAGTATATCTGACTGAGTTTGAATGCTAATAACTTTTACTGAAGGCATAGCAGATTATCTGAAAATTTCATCATAACATTTACAGACCTAGCAATTATTAACTTTTGTATATTAATGTGCTAAGTTGCTTCTGTTGTGTCTGATTCTGTGTGACCCTATGGACTGCAGCCCACCAGGCTCCTCTGTCCATGGGATTCTCCAGGCGAGAATACTGGAGTGGGTTGCTGTGCCCTTCTCCAGGGGATCTGCCCAACCCAAGAATCAAACCTGTGTTTCTTATGTCTTCTGCACTGGCAGGCGGGTTTTTTTACCAGCGGGGCATACTTTATTAAAAACTGTATTATTGTGATTCTTTATCAAATCATGCACTGAGAACAGTGACTTCCTAAAAGTCAACTTTGATTTCTCAACGTTAAGAAACAATAACAAAGAATGAGGCTAAATCCTGGTCTAAACCTATTACAGCAGAGGTGTACCTTCACAGTGGTACTCTGAGTAGCAATAGAAGTTACACTACATTTTCTGAAACACTGACTGACTGTTTAGCTGTTTCAATAAGCCAAGACATCCCGGAATTGTTTCAGCTGTCGGTTTTCAAAATGCCTTGCTAATGTGAATCTCCTCTCTTTCCACACATTCATGAAGCATTTCATGATGCAGTCATAACAAACAAGAGACCCCAGATTTCCCCATACACATATCATGCACTATTGGATCAAACATCATTTGTAATATTATTGGATTCCACAGGAGCTATTATGACTCCCTTTTGTCAGGAAAGCATTGAGTTTTCCCAAGCAGAAATCAGTCTTGCAGCTCTTCATTTGCATTTCAGAAGCCTCATTTCCAGGCATTTACTCTTTGTAAGTAAACAGATGGATTTTAAATATTAAAAACCCATTTGGTATGACTGCAAACTTAACCGCCTACATTCCCCCATTACAGAATCTTTGGGTGTGAAATTGAAAAGTAAATTATACTGTGTTCAGTCTGAACAGAGTTCATTGAGAGCTTTGTCTTTGTTAAATTGAGGGGGAGATTTATTTATGGACAGAGACCCCAAAAGGACTGCCTTGCAGGCTAGATACTGACCCCGAATCACAAAGTGGTAACTGAAATTGATTTCAAAGGATGTAATTTGGGGAGATCTGGGAATGCCTTTTTTCCGTGGGTCTGCTACAGGCATGGAGATGATAAATGAGTGGCAAAAACCACATGAGTTTCCCTCTTGTGAGGGTCCCTAAATGGGTAAGTGCATCCACAGTCCATCTGCCAAGGTTTCTCCCTGCTGCCATTTCAGCAAAAGTTTGTTGAGAAGTTTTTGATGGGAAGTCAGTCAATTCTGATGGTTTATTGCCTTTTTAAAAAGCAGCACGTGGGCAACTGGGTCATAATATTTTCCCCATTAACCAACTGTTAGATCACAAAATAGAGATGAGTGGTTAGAAGTGGAGGAGAGTGAGCAACCGGAGTTGAGACAGGTTTTAAACAAAACACCTGTTTTGTGCAAAGATGCATTAATAAGTAGCAAGATGGACAGGTGCCATGGGCCTCCAGGTTCCCTTCCTCCACTGCTATTTGGCTTAGAAGGGCAGATCTGATTGCACTATTAGTTGGTGGACATTTCATCTGGAGTTACACAGGGTAAAAATTTTGCCCATTACACACATTCTCAGAAGCAGTAAATTTTGCAAAAGAGACAGTACAATTAGAGAAAGAGAGACCATGGGCACTGATGCACAGAAAAGCATTCAGAGTTAATAAAATGGAACAGGAAACAATGTTGCACCAAGACATTCATTTAAACTAATCTGCAGACTATCTGGAAACATAGTAAAGAGATATAGGGAAATATTCTGTGCATACCACCAGAATTGAGTGGCATGCATTTAATTCTTCAGACTGCAGAGTTTAGATTCATGAATGAACTGCCTTTTTTCAGTGAGAGCTTCGTTTCTCTGTCTGGGAGGTAAACACACAGACCATGACTACAGATTCATTGGTGGCTGCTTCAGTTATTTAACCTCTCTGAGCCTTGGCATCCTGCGTCTCAAATGATGCCTCTTTTGCCCCCAAAAGATTCTGAGATTGTTGTAAATTATCTAAGAGGTTGATTGGGAAATCAATAAATGCCCAATCTACCTTTCCCTGTGAAGTGATCATATACCAATAAAATAGCCTTAGATTAAAAAAAAAATAAAGCAGAAGCATTAAGTTCAAGTTCTTTAGTTTTTAAGAATTGGTAAAATTCATATACACAGGTGAAAAAATCTAAAGTGTATCCACTTTTGGGAGCTCAACTAGTGTTGGTTTGACTAGCCTTGACAATTAGAAAGAGATGAGGAATTCCCACCCCCCCCTCCTCAGTTTAGTAAGACTTGACTATTACTCACTGGGTGCCTAAATGTAAAACAAACACAGGTGATTAAAGTTCCATAAAGATTTTTAAATAGGCCAGAAAGAAGGTATAACTTTCTAAATTAGATAAAATAGCCAAATGTCTAGATGGAATCTTTAACTCTTTCAGTTACAAATAATACATATTTCAAATCATGCACATATTATATTCACTTAGAAATGATGCTTTTTCTAATACATCTGCATTTCAATACAAACTCCTATCTACTTTCTAGATCACTCTCTTTGCTGTGATGAGAACTATTTATAGAGTTACAATTTTCTAGAGCTGGTCATCAAAACTGTCTCAGTAGTTAAAGATACAGAACTTTTAGGTTCCCTGTATATCAGGGCTCCCCTGATGCCTCAGATGGTAAAGAATCTGCCTGCTAATGCAGTAGACCTGACTTTGATCCCTGGGTCAGCAAGATCCCCTGGAGAAGGAAATGACAACCCACTCCAGTACTCTTGCCTGGAGAATCCCAGGGACAGAGGACCCTGGTGAGCTACAGTCCATGGGATCACAAAGAGTCAGAAATGACTTAGTGACATCCCTGAAAGTATATTCCCACATATTTGGAGAGTAGTCTTTGCGGACCTTTTGGTAGCATTTATTCATGACTTACACAGTGTAGCCACTTACTATATTGCTGTCTAGATTGATCTTTAAGAAGATAATTTTAAAGACACCCAACATGAAGGCAACCTTATAGTTTTCACTGACACTTTTTGGGGGGCTTCTCTTAGGTGTCCACAGCCAGCCACGATGATGAGGTCTTTGTGATGAGTCTCTGCCACTTGCTATATTATTTTTGAAATTAAAAAATAATAGGCAAAATGGGCTGTAACGGGAGAATCTTGGTGAGTACTAGAATAAGTTTAATATACCTTTTGGGAGCAGAAGGGGAGTGTACTAGTATTTTGCATTTGGACACAGAGGGCAGTAAGGAACTTAAAACAAAACAAAAACCAATGTATCCTCCCCCCCTACACAAGCATTTTCACTATGATAGGTGACTTGATCAGCTAAAGTCTATTAGTATCAACCCAATCTTTAGTTTCCTTGTCAATTATTCACTTAAATATTCAATAAATACCTTTTGAGGACCTACTGTGTGGACCAACAAAACCTCGAGTAGTTCATGATCTACAAGGAAATGAGAATTGGGTAATTATAATTTCTTGGATAAATGCCATAGTCAAGCATGGGCTTAGTGATAGGTCTATGTGTGTGTGCACATGTTCAGTCATGTCCAACTCTCTGTGACCCCATGAACTGTTGCCCGCCAGGCTCCTTTCTCCATGGGATTCTCCAGGCAAGAATACTGGAGTGGATTGGCATTTCCGTCTCCAGGGGACCTTGCTGATCCAGGGGTTGAACTCGAGTCTCTTGCCTCTCTTGCATTGGCATGCAGACTCTTTACCAACTATGCCACCTGGGAGTGATGGTGATAGGTAATAAAATGCAATTTTGTGTGTGTGGACATGATACATGTGCACACACACATGCACATGGTCATACTCTTGCACACACATGAGAGTGGGTGGTAAGAGCAGTCATGTTTCACAGAAAGCTTCTTGGAGAAGGCATTGCTTGAACCAGGCCTGGGAGGATAAAGGGGAAACCATGAGCTGGAACAAAGTGGGCACAGAAGGTCAGGTGGGAGAAGTTGGTGGGAGACAGCATAAAGAGAACTTTTGAGTCACAGAAATTCTGACTCTCTCCTAAACAGGGAGCCATCACTGATGGAATGTGGCCAGATCAGATCAGATTTGTGTTTAACAGAGATTGCTCAGCTGTGTTGTGAAGGAAGGACAGGAAGGGGGTGGAACTGAGATGAGGAGATCATGTCACAAATCAGGGATGTATGTGCTGTGTCTTTGTTGTTTCTATAGCAACCTCAAAGCCAGGAGTCCTTTAATGTTGATTTCCTACATAGCATCTGCACAGCTCAGGGCAAGGTCCAGACATTCGAGCCTCCATCATCTCTGTTACTGTTCTTAAGAGAACATGAGACTGCACAGGTTTCTTTCAGATTTTTCACAGAACACAGATATTTCTGCACCTATACACATTCTGTTCTCCACCTACACACGTTCTTATTCTTTTAAAAAATTTTTCTAAGCCTATAGATGTTACACTAATTTTTCACTTGTGAGAGATAACCTTGTAGCTTTATCAAATTAAATTTCTCCACTATACATTACATTACACTATATATGTATGTTACACTCCATGTTGCATGACAAACCTAGAGAGCCTATTAAGAAACAGATACATCACTTTGCTGACAAGGGTCTGTATAGTGATAGCATGATAGTTTTTCCAGTCGTCATGTACTGATGTAAGAGTTGTACTCTAAAGAAGGCTGAGTGCCAAAGAGTTGATGTTTTTGAATTTTGGTGCTGGAGAAGACTCTCCAGAGTCCCTTGGACAAAAAGGAGATCAAATCAATCAATCCTAAAGAGAATCAACCCTGAATATTCACTGAAGCTCCAATACTTTGGCCACCTGTTGTGAAGAGCCAACTCATGGAAAAGACCCTGATGCTGGGAAATATTGAGGGCAGAAGGAGAAGTGGATGACAGAGGATGAAACGGTTGGATGGCATCACCAACCCAATGGACGTGACTTTGAGCAAACTCCAGGAGATGATGTGGGCAGGGAAGCCTGGCATGCTGTAGTTCATGGGGTCGCAAAGAGTCAGACAGGACTTAGCAATGAAACAACAACAAAAGTATCTTATATTGTAAAATGACCTTGTTTATTTCCATATAAAGTGTTGTGAGGTCTGCCGTTCAAATTTGAAGGTCAAATTTGCAGCAAGGAATCAGGAGACATTTTTAGGCTGATATTTGATTTCTCCAGAGTGGACATCCATTCACAGGGCAGGAGAGCATCTCAGCCTCCATGCTCAAGTACTGTCTGTTGTTAAGTTCATATAACATCCCTGCACAAGAGCAAGTGCTTAAACACTCTTTCAAACAATCATTAAGTCTTAATAATGTGTTTTTTTCTGATCTAAACAAGGATGTAGAATGAATTGAGAGGTTTGAAGTTTCTTTTGGACTGATCTTGTTGGTTTTGTCACCATTCCTGACAGCTAAACTGTGTTCATGCCTCACTCCCCACCACCCTGAATCTCTTCCTAGAGATTCCCCAAAATACCCTGCAACCATTTCAGCCTGAGCTCTTTCAATAAATATTCAGAGTTGATTTCCTTTAGGATTGACTGGTTTGATCTCCTTGCAGTCCAAGGGACTCTCAAGAGTTTTCTCTAGCACCACAGTTTGAAAGCTCAATTAGCATCTCAGTGATAATTCCCACACTTCTATTCCCAGCTCAAATTTACCTTCTGAGCTCCTGAAACATAAATCCAGCTACAGATTCACTTGGATGATTTTCTGTTTCTCAGTCTCAACTCATTCAAAAAAGAATTCATTATTTCTCCTTCCAAACCAGTGTCACTTCAATGTTCCCTATTTTCACAAATGGCTCCCCTTCAGTCTGTTGCTAAAACCCTGAAATCTGGTAGTCTTTCTGGACAACTCTGTCCATTTAGTCACAGCAAATTAATCTCTTAATATTCCTTATATCTGCCCCTTCTCTTCAAATGGAGCCACCACCCTGTAGGAACACTTTTTAATTAGGCAGTTTCTGTGTAATATTTTCCCACCTTTGTCTGTTTGGAATGAAAAATATTGCAGTCATAGCAGTAGTCAAAGGATCATGTAGCCATCAAGCCTCTACATTGCCCCCACCCCCAAATGCACCCTGAGGAGACTCAGGGTGAGGAGGAACAGGATGCTGTCTCAGAGAGCTGAGGTGTACTTCAAAGGAGTGATTTCAGTGAGCCTGACTCTCATATCTTCCCATTAGTAGAAACTCACAAAATTTCTTGACTTGAGATATCTGGTTTTCTTTAATTAATGGTAATCTGCTGATGTTCTAATTACTTGATCTTTGTTGCAAAAGCTCTTACATATCCTGGCTCCTTCCTTACCTCTTAGGAGATCCTCCCTTACCTCAGACCTCTCTGAGATACTGTGTCCCACGCTTATGCGTGCTAAGTCACTCCAGGTGTCCAGCTCTTTGTGACCCCATGGACTGTAGCCTGCCAGGCTCCTCTGTCCATGAGATTCTCCAGACAGCAATACTGGAGTGGGTATCCATTTCCTTCTCCAGGGGACCTTCCTGACCCAGGGATCAAACTCATGTCTCTGCATCTCCTGCGTTGGCAGGTGGATTCTTTAACACTGCATCACCTGGCTAGCCCAGAACCTTGGAGAAATCTTCCCTAAATCTCCTCAACAAGCTAAAGTTTTTCTAGTGGTATTTCCACAGACCGTTCATATCACTCTATTATTCATATTTTATTGCAATTATTTTTCTCTGTTCTCCTTTCACTCTGTGTTTTAGATTATCTCTCATTTTCTCCTATATCCTAGGTCCTTACACAGACTAGGATCTTCAACATACACTTGATGAACATGAATAAACAAATGTTATTAGTCATTAAAATTTTCTACAGTTGTTACAAGAAGCATATAAGGAGAACGGTTTCTGTTAGGGACAATGGAAGTTTTGCAGAAAGAATGGACCTTAAAAACAGATGAAAATGAAATGTAATGTTTCAACAAAATCTAAAAGGAATTGAGAAAATGATAATATGGAAGAACAGCATAAATCACAATAATAAAGACCCACAACTGAGATCATCAGACAAGAGATAGATGTGGGAAGAAAGGTGGCAGAAAGGATTAGACTTGGAAAATCTCATTTCAGAAACAAAGACTAAATTGAAAGAAAACAGATGGATGAAAAAATGGAAAGTTTGCTTTAAATTTTTCTGTGCTTCCATGCTGGGTAGTTTCTCCCACTCTCTCTTGTTCTTGGCTTGTTGATGAGGTTACCATCATCACACATAAGTTAAGGGTCCTAGAATTGAGCATCAGTTCAGTTCAGTTCAGTCACTCAGTTGTGTCCGACTCTTTGCGACCCCACAAATCACAGCATGCCAGGCCTCCCTGTCCATCACCAACTCCCAGAGTTTACTCAAACTCATGTCCATCGAGTCGGTGATGCCATCCAGCCATCTCATCCTCTGTTGTCCCCTTCTCCTCCTGCCCCCAATCCCTCCCAGCATCAGGGTCTTTTCCAATGAGTCAACTCTTAGCATGAGGTGGCCAAAGTATTCGAGTTTCAGCTTCAGCATCAGTCCTTCCGATGAACACCCAGGACTGAACTCCTTTAGGATGGACTGGTTGGATCTCCTTGCAGTCCAAGGGACTCTCAAGAGTCTTCTCCAATTGAGCATAAGTATCTCCAAACTTGTACCCTGCCCGAACCCTAGCTCTTTGGCTATTCCATGAGTTGGGAAGAGCCAGGCTCTAGGTCAGAAATTCCCAGCTGAGTGCTGTTTCCATGTCTGGGAAGATCTGGAATCAAATGAAGTCATTTCTGATGGTTTAATGACTAAGGGATTGTGTTGTTCAGTTGCAAAGCCGTGTCTGACTCTTTGTGACCCCATGGACTGCAGCATGCCAATCTTCTTTGTCCTTCACTATCACCTGGAGTTTGCTCAAACTCATGTCCATTGAGTCAGTGATGCCATCCAATCTTCTCATCCTCTTTAGCTCTCTTCTCCTCCTGCCCTCAATCTTTCCCAGCATTAGGGTCTTTTCCAGTGAGTCAGCTCTTCACATCAGGTGGCCAAAATATTTGAATTTCAGCTTCATCATCAGTCCTTCCAATGAATATTAGGGACTGATTTCCCTTAGGATGGACTGGTTGGATCTCCTTGTAGTCCAAGGGACTCTCAAGATCTTTTCTAACACCACAGTTCAAAAGCATCCATTCATCAGCGCTCAGCCTTCTTTATGGTCCAACTCTCACATCCATACATGACTACTGGAAAAACCATAGCTCTGACTATATGGACCTTGGTTGACAAAGAGATGTCTCTGCTTTTTAATATGCTATCTAGGTTTGTCATAGCTTTTCTTCCAAGGAGCAAGTATTTTTTTATTCATGGTTGCAGTCACCATCTGCAGTGATTTTAGAGCCCAAGAAAATAAAATCTGTCACTATTTTCATTGTTTTTCTGAATATTTAGTTTGTTATATCATCAGAAATGTAGATAAAATCTTCTATTGAACAAAGTTTGAGTATATACTGAGGCTATGCTATGTAAAATAACCTGATGTGAATTTCACACTCAACCTGCCTGATTTGCCTCTAAATAGTAAATAGCAGCAAAACTTCTTTATATCAGTGAACACAGATTTCTGTCTTTACTGCAGAATACATAATGTGAATGTGCTGAAGTTAAAATTTTCCACACCAAGAAAAAGTTCACTTTCCAATCAGCATCTCTGGGAAAATGGTAGTTGTTAGGTTTTACAAAATCAGATCCTCACATTCAAGTCAGTTGATTTTCTAGAAATGGGTGTAAAATCAAGTCATCAGCAGTTTTCTGGAGAATGCTAAGGAACATGTGTATCACTTCCTTGTCATTCAAGGAGGTACCTTTGATCACAGTGTTTCAAAACCTCAGTCATCATTTTCCTTAATTAAGACAGGCTCATGGAAGTTTGCATTTCTTTGTCACTAGTTTATAATTACTATATCCATAGGGAGAATCAGAGGGACTCACCCAATATACATACTGGTTAGGTGAGAATGTAAAAATGCACTGGTTTATAATAAAATTTATTTAACATTTTGGCAGAAAATTTGATTCTGTAAGGATTTTGTGAAGTCATGGAGTGTCAGAGGAAATCTAGCCATCAGGTCACTCAATAAGTGAGCTCTTGGTCAGAGTAAATGATTAAACACATAGGCATATTTCTTGTATAAAAACCACCCAAGTAACCCTTGCTATTGCAAACATGAAGGGATGAATTTGAGGCAGTATCTGGAGACATTTCTATTCTTTGGGCATGGTGGTGCTAGTGTTAAAGAACCTGCCTGCCAATGCAGGAGACTTAGGAGATGTGGGTTTGATCCCTGGATATGGAAGATCCCCTGGAGGAGGGCATAGCAACTCATTTCAGTATTCTTGCCCGGAGAATCCCCATGGCCAGAGGAACCTGATGGGCTACAGTCCATGGGATCACAAAGAGTCAGACAGGACTGAAGCGACTTTGCATGCATCAAAGTATAGAAACACAGTAGCAGGATTTAGACATATATTGGTGATTCTAGCAGAGTACATCATGAGAAATGCTGGGCTGGAAGAAGCACAAGCTGGAACCAAGATTGCCAGGAGAAATATCAATAACCTCAGATATGCAGCAGATGACACCACCCTTATGGCAGAAAGTGAAGAGGAACTAAAAAGCCTCTTGATGAAATAGGAGAGTGAAAAAATTGGCTTAAAGCTCAATATTCAGAAAACTAAGATCATGGCATCTGATCCCATCACTTCAAGGGAAATAGATGGGGAAACAGTGGGAGCTGTGTCAGACTTTATTTTTGGGGGCTCCAAAATCACTGCAGATGGTGACTGCAGCCATGAAATTAAAAGACTCTTACTCCTTGGAAGGAAAGTTATGACCAACCTAGATAGCATATTAAAAAGCAGAGACATTACTTTGCCAACAAAACTCCATCTAGTCAAGGCTATGGTTTTTCCAGTGGTCATGTATGGACGTGAGAGTTGGACTGGGAACTAAGCTGAGTGCTGAAGAATTGATGTTTTTGAACTGTAGTGTTGGAGAAAACTCTTGAGAGTCTCTTGGACGGCAAGGAGATCCAACCAGTCCATCCTAAAGGAGATCAGTCCTGGGTGTTCATTTGAAGGGCTGATGCTGAAGCTGAAACTCCAATACTTTGGCCACCTCTTGCGAAGAGTTGACTCATTGGAAAAGACCCTGATGCTGGGAGGGATTGGGGGCAGGAGGAGAAGGGGACGACAGAGGATGAGATGGCTGGATGGCATCACCGACTCGATGGACATGAGTTTGAGTAAACTCCAGGAGTTGATGATGGACAGGAAGGCCTGGCATGCTGTGATTCATGGGGTCACAAAGAGTCAGACACAACTGAGCAAGTGAACTGAACTGAATACTATATCATAAGCTGCTTTTGAGACCAGAAGCCTGGGCTGAAAAACACATATCTTGTGTTTTATTCTTAATGTATTTAATAAAAAGATGCCATGTCCAGAGCAGCCTGGTAAACCTGAAATCAAGTGTGGTGAAAAGACCCCATTATTTCAATAACTGATTATTTAGCAACTGCACAAAAGGTTTTAGTTTTATAAATGAACAGGCACTAACAATAAAACCACGTTTAGCTCTTGTGAGAGATCATGCTTTTTTTCCTTATAAAAGACAAGCCATTCTATGACATCAGAATTTTTACTACATATTGTATTGAGTGTGAGTGTGTGTGTGTGTGTGGTCAGTCACTCAGTTGTGTCTGGTTTTTTACAACCCCATGGACTTGTAGTCCAGCAGGCTTCTCTGTCCATGGAACTCTCCAGGCAAGCATACTGGGGTGGGTTGCCGTTTCCTTATCCAGGGGATCTTCCTGACCCAGGGATCAAACCCGAGTCTCCTGTGTCTCCTGCGTTGCAGGAGTCTTTACTGCTGAGCCGTTGAGGAAGCCCCATGGCACTGAATAAGGGCGGACAGCTTTCTACAGAAGCGTCACCTGCATCAGGCTTTTCAGAAAAGTTGTGTTCAGAGGGATGTTATCTAGGAGGATATATCTAGGCTATACCTAGGATAATATTGTATCTAGGATATGTATATCTAGGATAATTTACATCTAGGGCAGTATATCTAGGATAATATTGCCTACTGTCTGTCTTCCTTCTGTAGAAAGAAGAAGCTCCGTAAAATCAGAGGCAGCGCTTCTGTCTTTGCCACGATCTCACCGCTGCCTTCTCTCCCAGGAACTGAAAGAGCAGCCTGTTGTTTGTAATGTGGCAGACTCCCGAGTCTTCTGTCAGTGACCGTGATTATTCTGGGAGGAGGGATGTGGCAGACTCCCGAGTCTTCTGTCAGTGGCCATGATTATTCTGGGAGGAGGGGAGGGGTTTGTATGGATTGATTGATTTTCACTGACATTTTCTAATACCTGCGACTTTCTAGTAATCTTTAGAATCTGAGCTCGTGAGAGGAGACTGATTCCTGGTGCCTGACGCAGCTCAGGCCACAGGTTCGTCTCGTGAACTGAAACCACACGAAGGCAGAGGCAGCCTGCCTTTGCTTGGGTCACATGGCAAGCAGAAGCCTCCACTGTGAAATCTCCTTGGTCGTTCAGTCACTCAGTTCTGTACCTGCGACCCCATGGACTGCAGTTAAGTAAGCAGGGTGACAATATACAGCCCTGACATGCGCCTTTCCCAACTTTGCAGATCCATGTAAACAGCCACCAGGAGAAACCACCAAAGGAGGATAAGGTTAACCTCAGACCACCAGCAACCAGAAGAAAACCATGGTCCACACACTGGGAAACCAGAGAAAGGCATTTAAGATTGCAAAATGAAAATCAAAAAGGATGAGGTCTTTGGGGACCTCTTCATTTGGGGGCTTCCCTTGTGGCTCAGACAGTAAGGAATGTGCCTGCAATGCAGGCGACCCGGGTTTGATCCCAGGCTCAGGAAGATCCCCTGGAGAAGGGAATGGCAACCCACTCCAGTACTCTTGCCTGGAGAATTCCATGGACAGAGGAGCCCGGTGGGCTACAGTCCATGAGATCACCAAGAGGCAGATATGACTGTGTGACTAACTTTCAATTTTCACTTTCATTTAAAGAGAACAGCTGTGTATTTTGCAGTCATTGTGTGCAGATCAATTTTCTGAAAACAGAAGCAGATTAGTGTAAGATGGGTTGCTATTTCCAACACAGAAGAGGAAACGTACAAAGGGATCACCGAAATGCATAATTTCACGCTTTTGTATCTTGAATCCCTGGCACTAAATTTTCTGATCTCTTAATTTATTCTCAGAAACCTAGTTTTTAAAGTTGATCGTGGTGAAAGCCCACCCCAAATGACTTTTTCTTGCGGAAGCGGTTGTCTGTTTCCTTGGGAAGTGAGATTAAAATGTTCATTCAACGGTTGTTTTAGGTGACCCAGGAAAATTAGTCTTATCCAAATGGTCCAGCTGTTAGGAATGGCTTTTCTGGAGCCTGGGGAAATAGCCCTTCCTGCTGGCCTTCTCTGGTCCTGGTGTTGTCTCCAGCCAGTGACTGGACATACAGGCGGATTGACAGGGTAGTTGACCGGCCATCGCCGGGGACGAGGCTGTGATGCACACTCTTCTCTGCTTTCCTCACCTGTGCTCTCCAGCCCCACCCTTCACCTGTGTATCCCTGAGGCAAGCCTGCTCTGACCTGCCAAACCCATGCTGACAACCAGCCACTTGGAAATTCCATGTAAGAAATTGCTATTCTGTCATTGCATCAGTGGTTATCCTGAACTTTTCCTTAATCTCCTTGGACAACAATTTCTTCATGAAGCCTTTTTGTCGTAATACAATTTATAATAGAAAGCATTTTAAAAATTGTATTGAAGTATACTGGATTTACAGTGTTGTGTTGATTTCCAACCTAGAGCAAAGTCATTCAGTTATACATACGGGTTCCCTTATGGTTTGTCACAAGACTTTAAATGTAGTTCCCTTGTATATATGTGCGTACAACAGTAGCACCTTGCTTTTTATCCATCCAATGTATAAGAGCTTGCCTTTGCTGATCCCAAACTCCCAGTCCTTCCCTCCCACACCCTCCCTCTCTCCCTTGGCGTCACAAGTCTCTTCTCTATCTTGAGTCTGTTCCTGTTGGTTAGAAAGTTCATTTGTCATATTTTAGATTCCACATATAGGTGATACCACATGATATTTATCTTTCTCTGACTTCACTCAGTATGATAATCTCTAGGTGTATCCATGCTGCTGCAAATGGCATTATTTCACTTTTTCCTATGGCTGAGTAATATTCCATTGTATATCTGTACCACATCTTTATCCAATCATCTGTCGGTGGACATTTAGATGGTTTCCATGTCTTGGCTATTGTGAACAGTGCTGCTATTGAATATTGGGGTGCATGTATCTTTCTTTTCTAATTAGAGTTTTGTCAGGATGTATGCCCAGGAGAGGGATTGCTGGATTAGACACCAACTCTCTTTTTATTTATTTATTTTTTTAATTTTATTTTATTAGTTGGAGGCCAGTCACTTCACAACATTTCAGTGGGTCTTGACACGAATCAGCCATAGAGTTACACGTATTCCCCATCCCGGTCCCCCCTCCCACCTCCCTCTCCACCCGACTCCTCTGGGTCCTCCCAGTGCACCAGGCCCGAGCACTCGTCTCATGCATCTCACCTGGGCTAGTGATCTGTTTCACCATAGATAATATACATGCTGTTCTTTCGAAACATCCCACCCTCACCTTCTCCCACAGAGTTCAAAAGTCTGTTCTGTACTTCTGTCTCTTTTTCTGTTTTGCATATAGGGTTATCAATACCATCTTTCTAAATTCCATATATATGTGTTAGTATGCTGTAATGTTCTTTATCTTTCTGGCTTACTTCACTCTGTATAATGGGCTCCAGTTTCGAAGAAACAGACAAAGGATTAATCTCAAAAATATACAAGCAACTCCTGAAGCTCAATTCCAGAAAAATAAATGACCAAAAGAAATGGGCCAAAAAATGGGCCAAAGAACTAAACAGACATTTCTCCAAAGAAGACATACAGATGGCTAACAAACACATGAAAAGATGCTCAACATCACTCATTATTAGAGAAATGCAAATCAAAACCACAATGAGGTACCACTACACACCAGTCAGGATGGCTGCTATCCAAAAGTCTACAAGCAATAAATGCTGGAGAGGGTGTGGAGAAAAAGGAACCCTCTTACACTGTTGGTGGGAATGCAAACTAGTACAGCCACTATGGAGAACAGTGTGGAGATTTCTTAAAAAACTGGAAATAGAACTGCCATATGACCCAGCAATACCACTTCTGGTCATACACACTGAGGAAACCAGATCTGAAAGAGACACGTGCACCCCAATGTTCATCGCAGCACTGTTTATAATAGCCAGGACATGGAAGCAGCCTAGATGCCCATCAGCAGATGAATGGATAAGGAAGCTGTGGTACATATACACCATGGAATATTACTCAGCCGTTAAAAAGAATTCATTTGAATCAGTTCTAATGAGATGGACCAACTCTCTTTTTAGTGTTTTGAAGATGCTTCATACAGTTTAGACTCTCTTTCTTAGGTCTAGAATGTATCGGGTACCTTATTCAGTGCTTCAAGTGTATTATATCGCCCCCTCGGTGATTCAGGGAAGCAGATATTTTTACTCATCTCTTACAGAGAAGGTTAAAGCTCAGAGAAGTGAGGTCACCGATGTGTAATCATTGTACTCAGTTCAGTCATGTCTGATTCTTTGTGGCTCCATGGACTGTAGCCCGCCAGGCTCCTCAGTTTATGGGATTCTCCAGGTAAGAATACTAGAGTGGGTTGCCATCTCCTTCTTCAGAGGATCTTCCTGACTCAGGAATTGAACCCAAGTCTCCTCCATTGCAGGCAGATTCTTTACCGCTGAGCCAAAAGCATTATAGTAAGGCTCTAACAGTTTTAGGGTAATAGGAAATGTCACAGAGGTCAGCACAAATGACGCAGAATGAAACTTTGTGAACGGAGAGGACAGTCCGAACTAGACATGTAAGTCCTGAAAAGGGAGCCCTCAGGAGGCAGCCTGAGGGTCTTCCAGAAGCATCGCCCTCCAGTCCCAGCAACAGCACCAGAAAGGAACACGTTTGTTCAGCTTCTCAGGAGCGGGTAAAAGCAATAGCAATAAGCTGAACGTTTCACGCGAGACTTTCTCCAAAACACTCTATGGACAAGTAAAGTAACTGGAATAACCTCCCCCACCCCCCATCACGCAGTACTGGGAGCAAGTTGTTAACCCAGGCCATAAACTATAAGATACATGTGAGTGCGAGTATATATTGGATGTCACTGAAGAAATTTGTATGTTAAAGTCCTGTTTGTTTCCACGTTCATTTGGCTAGTGTATATCTTTTTGGTTTCTGAAATATTAACGGCAAACTGAGTTTGAGTTGCTAAACCAAAAAGCCAAGAGATACCCTGAAAAGACAACAGCTACATATTCATAGAAATTCATAGAATTGGAATCCTGAAAGCATGTTGTAGTTTTAAAATCCTAGTGAGTATATTGGAGAAGGAAATGGCAACCCACTCCAGTATTCTTGCCTGGAGAATGCCAGGGACAGAGGAGCCTAGTGGGCTGCCGTCTATGGGGTCGCACAGAGTAACTTAGCAGTAGCAGCAGCAGTGAGTACATATCTTAAAGTATCAGGTTTTTATTTTTAATAATATAGATGTAGGATCATAAGAGCACATAGCTAGCATTAAAAAAGGGAGAAAAAGTAAAAAAAAAAAAAAATCTGACTAGTATTTGTTTTCAAATCTTCTCAAACAGGAGGACTTACTTAAAGAAGTAAATATGTCGTTTTTCAGTTGCTCGGTCACATCCCACTCTTTGGGACCCCATGGACTGCAGCACGCCAGGCTGATCTGTCCTTCACTACCTCCCAGAGTTTACTCAAACTCACGTCCCTTGATTCAGTGATGCCATTCAACCATCTCATTTTCTGTCACCCTCTTCTCCTGCCGTCAATCTTTCCCAGCATCAGGGTCTTTTCCAGTGAGGCAGCTCTTTGCATCAGGTGGCCAAAGTAAATACATCAGCCTTGACTAGAACTTGACTAGTGAGGTTCCCTGGTGCCTCAGTGGGAAAGAATCTGCTTGTCAAAGCAGGAGACACGGTTCAATCCCTGGGTGGAGAAGATCCCCTGGAGGAGGAAGTGGCAACCCACTCCAGCACTCTTGCCTCTGAAATCCATGGGCAGAGGAGCCTGGTGGGCTACAGTCCATGGGGGTCCCCGAAGCGTCAGACACGACGGAGCATGCACACAGGCACCAGTAATGGAAACTATACTTACTAATTCTCTGTATGTGTGTCTATTTAGTTTCATCATTTTAAACCAGGCAGTCTAGTTGTACACTGTAGATTAATTGAACACTAATCAGAACAGACAAGCACTCTTTAACAAGAGTCTACAGAACTGGAAAGCTCCGTGTTCCCATAGATTAAGTCACAGTGTCATTGATAATGATGTGTACTGCGAAGGAACCACTGAGTGGTTAAAAACCATTGTAAAAGTAGGTCGGCCTACAAAAGAACACCTTTATCTCTGCTCAAGGAGCAACTTGCTTAATTTAAGTGGGGTAAGACACTCCTAACACTGCAAAATTCAGTTCTGATGGTCACGCTTCATGTCAGGGTTCTGTGAAGCTAAGCATCTATTAGAAACAAAAGCCCTTCTCACCAGGACGTGGCGCTGAGAAAGGAGACCACAGATGCCAGTTTCAGGTTTGTGGGACCTGCCACCAGCAACGCTTTGCATCGCCCTGAAACTCATCTTTGTAACTCTGGTGAATAAAATGACATCCAGGCACTCACAGGAAGAAATCAACAAAATCTGAAATGCTCAGCCCTTGTTTGGAGAAGCAGTTTCTAAATGAGGTAGTGTCTTTAAGAGGTAGTGTGGTTAAAACAGGTTACTGCTTTAAAAAGTTATAACAGAGGCACAGCTGGAAAGTCATTTCAGGAAACTATGTAATCAAGATCACAGATCGTGATTTGGCAACGGGGGCAATGCTTTGTTGTTGTTGCTTAGCTGCTAAGTCATTTCTGGCTCTTGGGACCCCATGGGCTGTAACCCACCAGGTTCCTCTGTCCATGGGATTCTCTAGCCAAGAATACTGCTGTGAGTAGCCATGTCCTTCTCCAGGGGATCTTCCCGACCCAGGAATCGAACCCCAGTCTCCTGCATTGGGAGGCGGTTTCTTTGCCACTGAGTCACCAGGGCAATGATACAGCCGACATATTAGAAAAGGGAATAATGAGCTGAGAAAGTGTTAGTCGCTCAGTCGTGTCTGACTGTTTGTGACCCCACGGACTGTAGCCTGCCACGCTTCTCTGTCCATGGAATTCTCCAGGCAAGAATATTGGAGTGGGTTACCATTTCCTTCTCCAAGGGATCTTCCCGACCCAGGGATTGAACCTGAATCTTCCGCATTGACAGGCAGATTCTTTACCACTGAGCCACTTGGGAAGCCCCAGTAAGCTGAAGGTTTTACTAGCATTTTGAAACAGATCCAGACATCATGGCAGTTTGGGAACCTCTCATAGCAGCAGGGAGGCAGCAGGAATTTGTGGAAAGCTCAGTTTATGGGTTTGGAGTCTGATCTCTTTCCAGATATCTCTGTCTTTGCTGGTCAGGTGAACAGGACAGTCTTCTTAAGTCCTCTGGGCTGTGTCCTTATCTATACAAGTAGGGCTATCTCACAGAACCAGAAGGGGCCTGTGATGGTGGATATTAGCTACATGAAAGTACATACCACTCAAATTCCCTAAGTAACAGATGGGCGTTTCACTATGATTGTGAAATACCTGACCTACAAGAGAACAATAAAAATGAGGTGTTACTGATAGTACACCATTGGTTGCCAGAAGCAAAACTCATTAAAAGTGGATAAGCATGAATCTAAAAACGAGTAAAGGTGATACTAAATTTAATGACAACTTCAAAAATATTTCTGGAGTTAATTAATAATACTTTAGGCCACACACATAATAAATATTTCATGAGTGAAGACTTGAACTGGCAAGGCTAGGAATCCACTAAGGAGCTTTCTTCCCCACGCCCGAGTCTGCACTTGTTATGAGTGATGTGTGGGTGCATGCAGTGGTGATGGCCCCCTGCCCCTCATGTCCTGTCCTCTCCATAGGACAAGTCTTTCTGTGCGAAGTGTATATGGTTGCACACGTGTACACCTCTTCAGTAATCTGCAGTACTGAAAACAAATGTCTACACAAAAATGTGTACCCTCACACTGCTGCATTTTAAGTGGATAACCAGCAAGGACCACTGCTGAGCCCAGGGACCTCTGTGGCAGCCTGGATGGGCGGGGGTGAACAGAGGATGGATGTGTGTGTATGGCTGCCTGTTCGCTGTTCACATTAAACTATCGCAGCATTGTTCTTTGACTACTCTAGTGTAAAATGGGCTTTCCTGATAGCTCAGTTGGTAAAGAATCCACTTGCAATGCAGGAGACCCCGGTTTGATTCCTGGTTCGGGAGGATCCCCTGGAGAAGGGATAGGCTACCCACTCCAGTATTCTTGGGCTTCCCTTGTGGCTCAGGTGGTAACAAATCCACCTGCAATGCAGGAGACCTGGGTTCGATCCCTGGGTTGGAAAGATCCCCTGGAGAAGGGAAAGGCTACCCACTCCAGTATTCCGGCCTGGAGAATTTCATGGACTGTGTAGTGGAGAGTGGAACATAACTGAGCGACTTTCACTTTCAGTATAAAATAAAAATGTTTTTATTTTATTTATTTATATATTTTTTTTGGGGGGGGTTAACGGCCTTTAATTTTGAAAACAATTTAAGTACCTAGTATGTATTATTCCGACTCTTTGCGACCCCGTGGACTATAGCTACCAGGCTCCTCCGTCTATGGGATTCTCCAGGCAAGAACATTGGAGCGGGCTACCAACTCCCTCTCCAGGGGATCCTCCTGACCCAGGGATCGAACCCAGGTCTCCCGCATTGGAGGCAGACACTTTAACCTCTGAGTCACCAGGGAAGCCCCGATATGTATTATTATTATTGATTCATATATCATAAATTTTTCCCTTTCAACATGAACAAATCAGTGGGTTTTAGTATATTTACACAGTTGTACAACCATTATCTAATTGCAGAACATTTTTGTCACCCTCAAAGGAAACCCTGTACCCATTAATGATCACTCCCTACCCCTCTCTCCCCATAATCCCTGGAACCAGTAATCTACTTTCCATCTGTATAGATTTGACTCTTCTGGATGTTTTTTATAAACAGATGATATGATATGTGATATTTTAGGATTGGTTTATTTCACTAAGCATAATGTATTATATATAAAGGCTTTTAAAAATTTATAAACTGAATTTTTAAAAATTTGTAAATACTGAAAGCAGCATTATTCATAATAGCCCCAGAGTGGAAACAACCATAATGTCTATCAACTGATGGGTGGATACAGATAAACGGTGTGTGGCATATCCGCACAGTGGGATGCTATTCAGCAACATAAGAGTATTGGCACACGCCACAACATGGACGGGCCTGAAACAGTATCCTGAGTGAAAGAAGCCGGTCACAAAAGATCCCACATTGTGCAGTTTCATTGCTATGAAATTCTGGAATGGGCCAATTGACAGAGATGAGAAGGAGGTTAGTGATTACTTAGGGGTGGGGTAGAGAGGGGAGTGGAATGATTGCTAATGTGCATAGGGTTTTTTCCCCCCTTTGGGGATGATGAAAATGTTTAAAACTTGTAGTAATTGTTGAATAATTCTATGAATACAGTTTTAAAATTTAATTGTATCTTTGAAAGGATAAATTGTATTGCATGTGATTTAAATCTCAGTAAAGCTTTTATGTTTAAAAGAAAAAAATATAGTATTTTTTAATGTAAACACAAAGTAGTAGAAACAGAAATAAGAGATGCATAGTTCTGTATATTTTAGATAAAATGCAAAGAGGGTAGATGGCTTCAGCTATTCTTTTCCCTGCTGTTCAATTATAATTTACATCTGTTGAATCTAACCCCGACACTGAAATGGGAGTCTGTGTATCCCTAAAGCTACTTAGTTTCGTTTTGCTGAAAGCTATTTCAGTCTTGATGTTGCTATTTATTAGTTTTATTTCTCCTTTACAAGCATCATTCTCTCCTAATTTTATTTTTGCATATTATGTTTATTTATTAAAGGATTTTCCTTTTGTCTGCTGTAAATTTCCTAATAACTATCACAGCGTTGTTGATGGTTATATTCCAATATAAATTTTTTTAAAAAATTGAAAGAGGGAGCAATTATGATATTTTATAAGTAAACTTATTTTTTTTCCCCCAGAGCTACTTCTGGTTAGAAATGTGAAATCGTACTGTGAGTCTGAGAGGTGGTGTGATGGTGGGAAGCATGGGAAGCCTGTGTTTCAGTGAAGGAGGGGCTGTGTCCTCTGCTCTGGCAGCTCAATTTCAGAACCATCCTTAAACTAATCATGCTGGCTTACTTTCATAAGGTATAAGGTATTATTGGCTGCAATCCTGATACTGAGGTTGTTTCAATAGTGCTGAATTGTGCACTAAATAAAACATTTTCATTCTTAAAAATGTGATGTGTATCATCCTGGTCCCCAGGCATTCTTGAGGACCATGGGTTATCCACGTGTGAGTTTCCATCCTGAGAACAGCATGGAGACATATACATTACCGTGTGTAAAACAGATAGCCAGTGAATTTTCTGCAAAGGTTCCACACATACCTTTATCTGAGGCTGAGTCTCAGAGAGGCCAACACTCAGAAGAGGACCCAACTGAGGCTAAGCATAGTGGGAAGCTTAGCTAATGTTTCCTACAGATTACCATCCCACTTAATTGTTTATTATAATAATTTACTGGAATAATTCTTTTTTAAAGATTGTTTTTTGATGTGAATTTTTTAAAAGTCTCTGTTGAATGTGTTACAATGTTGCTTCTATTGTTTATGCTGTGGTTTTTTTGATCACAGGTCATATGGCATCTTGGCTCTCCAACCAGGGATCAAACTCCCATGTCCTGCTTTGGAAGACAAAGTCTTAATCATCGGACTGCCAGGGAGGTGCCACAATGGCTTCAAGCCCTTAGGTATGAGACATTCAGCAATAGTTTCCCCCATAGTTGGTAGAAATATGAATCTATGTCTTCAAAAACCTAATTGAATGTTTATGAGAGTCACTCACACTACATTGATGAGTAGGGAATCCAAACTTTTCTTGCATTCTAATGACCTTTACAAACTTTTGTGGGGAAAAAAGAATTTTGTCCAGTAGCAACACAATTCGAACATGGTTATTTTTGTTTATTTCACTGTGTCAACAATAAAGTGTTGTAGTTTGATGAATGTGCATTCCTGCAGAAGAGGGAAAAGGCCACATTTGCATGGAAATTCAATTTATAATTGTTTTTATTTTTTATCAATGCTTAGTGAATTGCATCTAAAAGGAGACTTTTTTTCCTTTTAAGGAGAATCAAGTTTGACAAATAACCTGTCTGGATAAACACTTCCAGTGATTTTAATGGTAATTACACTCTGCTCTATTGAGTGATATAATGGGGTAAAAAGAAAGCATCAGCTTCAACTTCAGTAGTTCTAGGATATTAGTGAAGAGAGGTAGAGAGACTTGTGTCACAGAACCTGGTTACTCCTTAACCAGAGTCAAGACGAAGCCCTATTAGAAAGATTAAATTCAAGAAACTGAAGACTTAATAATCAGGGAAAGAGCAACCAGTACAACATACCTTGACTTTAGCAAGGTTTTGATAAAAATTAGACTAATACCTATTAATAAAGTGTGGTAATATCTTTTCTGTAACACGTTATGGAAAAACCTGAGTGAACTTTTTAGCCAACCCAATAAAATAGCTCCTGAGTTTTTCAGACAGGATATTAGGAAAACCTGGAACAGCAGCATGTATCACAAACCAGAAACAAGGAAATGAAGATAGTTTGGAAAAGAGCAATTGGCTGGCTGTGTTGCAACTTAAATTATGCAGAGACAGAGGAGTTTAAAGGGTGACAGGGAAGGCTTTGAGAATCACATGGAAGAGACTTTTTCAGATCCTTTTACCTAGAAAGCTATGATGATCTTCAAGAGTGAGAGGAAGAATACACAGCAGAGATTCGGTCTTCAGGGTCTGAGGTCAGACTTGAATCTCAGGTACATGCATTTAATTATTAATACGGTCTATTCCTGGTTAAGTTACAGAGCTACTCTGAGTTTTAGTTCCTTATCTATAAAAGGGGATTGATACTCATTCTTTCCTGATTGTGTTTTAGAGTTAAGTACAGCAATCCACATAAAGCCTTTAGCATTCTGGCTGTGTAGAATGCCCACCATCGTTGTGGTCATTATTACCTTTTAGAAACATCACGTGGAGGGGGCCGTGGAGACTAGATGCCAGGAAGGCTGTACTGTGGACAGAAATTGTGTCTGTGGGTCCATACTGAACGGAGAGCACAGACTGGCAGGGAGATGAGCCTGCAGGAACAGAGGTGACGGGCCTGGCGGCATCTAATGACTGTTGGTGGCTTCCCTGGGGCTGACAATGAAGAATCTGCCTGCTAGTGCAGCAGATGTGGGTTTGATCCCTGGGGGCAGGAAGATCCCCTGGAGGAGGAAATGGCAACCCACTCCAGTCTCCTTGCCTGGGAAATCCCATGGACAGAGGAGCCTGGCAGGTTGCAGTCCATGGGGTCACAGAGTCAGACACAGCTTAGCGACCCAGTAGCAACAAGATGATGACTGGTCAGCAGGGCGCACGCTGTGATTGCCGTGATTGCCGCGGCCTCCATTCAGTCCAGGGAGATGGAAGTGCAGGCCAGTCCAGAGATGCAGCCAGCATTTTGTGGGACAGGGCGAGAAGCCATAGGGATTTTGACAGCCAGAGAGAACAGCCAGTTCATGGGGGCTGAGGGGGCGATGCTGAGGGAGGAGCCATGAGAGAACCAGGGACTGCAAACATGCCTGAGAAACTAATGCAATCTGTGGGTGAATAAAACGCCTGGCACGCTGCTTCCAAGAAACAGATGATGACAACATTTTATTAGAGGCCATAAAAAGCTGTCCCATAATTTTTTTCACGTGGTCCTGAATTATTTAAAGAAGGCTTCCATAATATATCAAAGAAACACAATGGACGTTTTGTCTTCAGTCCAACAATGATAGTGGTTCTACCTTTCCCCCAATTACTTTGAATTTCTTTTTAAGAAACATGTTATTGGAGTGGAGTTGTTTTTCAGTGTTGTGTTAGTTCCTATTGCACATACATATACATATGTTGTTGTTGTTCAGTCATGTCTGACTCTTTACGACTTGTGGACTGTAGCATGCCAGGCCTCCCTATCCCTCACCATCTCCTGGAGTTTGCCCAAGTTCATGCTCATTGCATCAGTGATGCCATCCAGCCATCTCATCCTCTGAAGCCCTCTTTTTCTCCTGCCCTCAGTGTCTCCCAGCATCAGGAACTTTCCCCATGAGACATCTGCATCAGATGACCAAAACACTGGAGCTTCAGCTTCAGCACCAGTCCTTCCAGTGAATATTCAGGGTTGATCTCCCTTAAGATTGGCCGGTTTGATCTCCTTGCTGTCCGAGGGACTTTCAGGAGTTGTCTTCAGCATCACAGTTGAAAAGCATCAATTCTCTGGCATTCTGCCTTCTTTACTGTCCAGCTCTGACAGCCACACATGATCACTGGGAAGACTGTAGCCTTGACTGTACAGACCTTTGTTGGCAGGATAATGTCTCTGATTTTCAACACACTGCTTCAGTTTGTCATCACTTTTCTGCCAAGGAGCAATTGTCTTCTGATTTCATGGCCGCAGTCACCATCCACAGTGATTTTGGAGCCCAAGAAGAGGAAATCTGTCACTACTTCCGCCTTTCCCCCTTCTATTTGCCATGCGGTAGTGGGGCTGGATGCCATGATCTTAGTTTTTTTAATACTTAGTCTTAAGCTGGCTCTTTCATGCTCCTCCTTCAGTCCCATTAAGAGGCTCTTTTTTTCACTTTCTGCCATTAGGATGGTATCATCTGCATATATGAGGTTGTTGATATTTCCTGCCTATCTTGATTCCAGCTTGTAACTCATCCAGCCTGGCATCTCTCATGATGTGCTCAGCATATAGGTTAAATAGACAGGGTGACAGCAGACAGTCCTGGTGGACTCCTTTCTGGATCTTGAACCAATCAGTTGTTCCCTACAGGGTTCTCACTGTTGCTTCTTGACCTACATACAGGTTTCTCAGGAGACAGGTAAGATGGTCTGGTGAACCCATTTCTCTAAGAGCTTTCTACAGCTTGTCATGATGCACACAGTCAAAGGCTTTAGCATAGTCAGTGAAACAGAGATAGATGTTTTTCTGACATTCCCTTGCTTTCTCTACAATCCAGCAAAGGTTGGCAAATGTATACATATGTACATATACACATATCCCCTCCTTTGGATTTCACTTGGGCTTCCCTGGCAGCTCAGTGGCAAAGAACTGGTTTACCAATGCAGGAAACACAGGAGACCCGGGTTTGACCCCCGAGTTGGAAAGATCTCCTGGAGGAGGAAATGGCAACCCACTCTAGTATTCTTGCCTGTAGAATCACGTGGACAGAGGAGGCTGGCGGCCTGCAGTCTGTGGGGTCACAGAGTCGGACACGACTGAGCGCACACACATGCTGCTTCCCGTTTGGGTCACCACGGAGCACTGAATCATGCTCCCCGTGCCATACGGCGGGTTCTCACTAGCTATCTGTTCTATATGAAATTGGGATTGACATATGCTGAATGTCTTGAGTTCAGTGGAAGTCCGTTAAGCCCAAGGGATTGAAATCCTAAGAAAACACTTCTTGGCTCCTTCCTCCTGTCCTGCTTAACCCTGTCTCTTCCTTCTATCGGGGGTATTTTTAAGACCTGTGCTGGCAACATCTGGAGGTTTTGGATCACCCGCTTCCTTTTGGAAACCACAGCAGTCTCTTATCCTTTTTAATTGTGTGGCATCAGTTGTAATACCTCCTGCTTCATTTCTAATTTTTAAAATGGGTATTCATTTTTAATTGATTGATTGCTCTACAATATTGATTTGATTTCTGTCATGTATCAACATGAATTAACCATAGATGAACATATGCCCCTTCCCTCCTGAATTTTCCTCCCATCTCCCACCCATTCCCAACTCTCTAGGCTATTACAGAGCCCCAGTCATTTCTAACTTTATGTGAGTCTTCTTTCTTTTTTCCTTATGCTAGATATGTACTTGTCCATTTTGTTGATCACTTCAGAAGACAAACTTGTAGATTTTTTGACTTCTTCTATCCTTTTTCCTGATCTCTATTTCATATTTCTGCTCTGATCTTTATTATTTCCATCTTTATGCTAAATTCCAGCTTGATGTGTTCCTTTTCTAGTTCCTTGCAGTGAAACATTAACTTATGTATCTGAGAACTTTTTTCTTTGTTACTGTATTTGTTACTATAATTTCTACTCTTAGCAGTGCTTTTGCTATGTCTCATAAGTTTTGTTATGTTGTGTTTTTGTTTGCAACAAAGAAATTTTCTAATTTCCCCTTTTGAGAATTTTTTTTTGCCTGTTGGTTGTTCAGATATGGATTGTTTAGTTTACACATATTTGTGAATTTTTCAGGTTTTCTTCTTTTGTTGATTTAGTTTCATTCTGTTGTGATTAGAAAAGTCAGTTGGTATGATTTCAACATTCTGAAATTTGTTGAAACTTGTGATTTATCCTGAAGAATGTCCTATATGTGCTAAAGAATGTATTCTGCTACCTTTGGATGGATGTTCAGGAGATGTCTGTCAAGTACATTTTGTCTGTGAAAATAAAGGTGAAAGTGTTAATCACTTAATCATGTCTGACTCTTTGTGACATGGACTGTAGCCCACCAGGTTCCTCTGTCCTTGGGTTTCTCCAGGCAAGAACACTGGAGGGGGTTACCACGACTCCTCCAGGAGGGCTTCCCAACCCAGGGATCGAACCCTCGCCTCCTGCATTGCCAGGCAGATTCTTTACCATCTGAGCCACCAGGGAGACCCACATTTTGTCTACAGCATTGCTCAAAATAAATAAACTGCATGGGGCAGCAGGATGCTTCTGGAGGTGATGGATATGTTAATTATCTTAGCTATGGCAATAGTTGCACAGGTGATTACATATGCCCACACTCATCAAATTGTATACTTTAAATATGTGCAGTTTCTTGCATATCCATTATACCTCAGTAAAGCTGTTTCATAGAAAAAGGAGGAATTGACAAGGACAAAAGCACCCCACAACTGCTGATACCAGGGGACCAGAATAATTACAGAGCTGCAGGCGATGACCGTTTGCCACTGTTTATGTGTAGGACTTCCTAGCAAGTGAGGCCAGGGAGAAATATGCACAAAGCATTTTCTTGTGCTTTGTGGGGAAGAGTGCCAAGGAATAGGAACTTTATCTGGAAATCCAGCAGACCAAAGAGATGGTGGACTAGTATCCCAGAGAACTATTTTTTTTAACTTTTTATTCTGTGTTGTGGTATCACGATTAACAACTTTGTGATAGTTTCAGGTGCATAGCAAAGGGACTCAGACACACATACACATGTATCCACTCTCCCCCAGACTCCCCTCCCGCCAGGATGCCACGTAACATTGAGCAGAGGTCCCTGTGCTCTATAGTAGGTCCTTGTTGGTTATCCATTTTAAATGTAGCAGTGTGTACACGTCCATCCCTAACTATCCCTTCCCACCATCCTTCCGCCTGGCAATCATAAGTTCATTCTCATAGTCTGTGAGTCTGTTTCTGTTGTCCCTTGTGGCTCAGACAGTAAAGAATCCACCTACAGTGTGGGAGACCTGGGTTTGATCCCTGGGTTGGGAAGATCCCCTAGAGAAGGGAAAGGCTACCCACTCCAGTATTCTGGCCTGGAAAAGTCTATGGGTTGTTTGGGGTTTCAAAACAGTCAGACACGACTGAGCGACTTTCACTTTCAAGTCCAATTAAGTAAAAATTGTGAGGAAAAAAATGACCAATAGTATTTTTTTTTTTTTTACAATGATGACAAGATTCAAAAGCAAAAGATGTAAGTGTGGCTGGGGGTGTGAAGAGGGCAGAGCAGGTTCTTAGCTGAACCAGAAAATAAGGATGAGGGAGGAAAAATGAGCTGACGTTACTTCCTCTTGGCCATACCTCCTTATGTTGTCAGATTGCTGGGTTTAAGACCATAATTAATTAGGTCATTAGTATTTTCCTCCACATAGTTGACTATGTTGTGAATAGAAATTATAAGCAATTTTATTTCAGTTTTATTGTAGGGCCTTCCCACCAACCTCTCGTCTGTTATTTTAAGCAGTTCCGTATAGGATGAAAAAAGCTCCCTGAAACTTGTCTTTTCATCTACTCACAGATGACTTTCAAGGATGTTCTCAAACCCACTAAAGAAACTCCTGTCTGATTTAATTCAGAGAATCTTTGTTCTACACAATTGGCTTGTTTTGTTCTTTTGGTTACCGAGAATGATGAGATTGACTTGGTTTACTGTTTTAAGTTTTTGCTGAATTTGTTACAATATTGCTTCTGTTTTAAGTTCTGGTTTTTTTGGCTGCAAGGCATGGGGAAATCTTAGCTCCCCAACCAGAGATCTATCTAACCCTCTCCCCCTGCATTGGAAGGTGAAGTCTTAACCACTGGACCACCAGGGAAGTCCCTGACTTTTATTCTTTTCAATGCTGTTAAACTTCAAACTTACCAGAAGCAAAAACAAAGGTTGTCATGACAGTATACTTGCCTCCACTTGGCCTAAATTTGTTTTCATTCAACTTTTAATTTATGCTAACCTGCTTATTAACTCCTGAGAAATCTGTATGCAGGTCAAGAAGCAACAGTTAGAACTGGACATGGAACAACAGACTGGTTCCAAATTGGGAAAGGAGTACGTCAAGGCTGTATATTGTCACCCTGCTTATTTAACTTACATGCAGAGTACATCATGAGTAACGCCAGGCTGGATGAAGCACAAGCTGGAATCAAGATTGCTGGGAGAGATATCAGTAATGTCAGATATGCAGATAACACTTATAGCAGAAAGCAAAGAAGAACTAAAGAGCCTCTTGATGAAAGTGAAAGAGGAGAGTGAAGATGCTGGCTTAAAGTTCAACATTCAGAAAACTAAGATCATGGCATCTGGTCCCATCACTTCATGGCAAATAGATGAGGAAACCATGGAAACAGTGACAGATTATTTTGGAGGGGCTCCAAAATCACTGCAGATGGTGTTTGCAGCCATGAAAATAAAAGACACTTGCTCCTTGGGAGAAAAGCTATGACCAATCTAGACAACATATTAAAAAGTAGAGACATTACTTTGGGAAAAAAGGTCCATCTAGTCAAAGCTATGGTTTTCCAGTAGTCATGTATGGATGTGAGAGTTGAACTATAAAGAAAGCTGAGTGCTGAAGAACTGATGTTTTTGAACTATGGTGTTGGAGCAGACTCTTGAGAGTCCCTTGGACAGCAAGGAGATCCAACCTGTCCATCCTAAAGGAAATCAGTTCTGAATATTCATTGGAAGGGCTGATGCTGAAGCTGAAGCTCCAATCCTTTGTCTACCTGATACGAAGAACTGACGTATTGGAAAAGACCCTGATGCTGGGAAAGATTGAGGGCAGGAGAAGGGGATGACAGAGGATGAGATGGTTGAATGGCATCACCGACTCAATGGACATGAGTTTGAGAAAGCTTCTGGGAGTTGATGATGGACAGGGAAGCCTGGCATGCTGCAGTCCATGGGGTCACAGAATCGGACATGACTGAGCGACTGAACTGAAGTGAGCTGGACTTGCTTGTTTTGAACATCTTTCTAATTTGCTTTAATATCCATCTGGAAAATAGTGGGAGTAAAACTTTTTTCCAGCTTTTTATTTTTTAATTTATCTCTTAATTGGAAGATAACTGGTTTCCAGTGTTGTCTAGGTTTCTGCCATACAACCTACACATACAACCCGAATCTCTCATAATTATACATATATAAGTTCCCTCTCTGTTGAGCTTCCCCCTCCCCCACCCATCCCGTCCCTCCACCATCACAGCGCTGCAGGCGGGGCTCCCTGCGCTGCAGAGCGGCCCCTCTGGCTCTCTCTCACACACGTGGTGTGTGTATATGTCAGTGATACTTTCTCAATTTGTCCAACCTGCTTCTTCCCCGACTGTGTCCCCATGTCTGATTTCTGTGTCTGTGTCTCCATTCCTTCCCTGCGGATAGAATCACCAACACCGTTTTTCCTAGATCCCATATATATGTGTTAATGCACAACATTTGTTTTTCTGACATTATTCCCAATGGTGAAAAACTGAAAGTATTTGCTCTAAGATCAGGAACAAGACAAGGGTGGCTACTCTCACCAAGGTTGTTTAGTGTCATTTTGGAAGTCCTGGGCATGGCAGTTTGCGTGAAACTTCAGGGACTACACTCACTTAGTGTTCAGTTACTGCATTTCTTTCTCCTCAGTGGCCGCATATATGAGATCTTTTCCCCACTGGATAGACTTCATAGATAAATGGGAAAGAGGTGCTTTATTAGCTATCTCTCTCTCCTTTTTTTCCCTCCACATTGTCACTGAACTGTGCATGGGTTAACAACAACTGCTCAGAAATATAATAGCATATTTCCTTTTGGAATATGAAATTAATTCTGTAATTTAGTATTAATTACTTGTCTGTATTACTAACAGAAATCAGAACTCTCCATAAAGGAAAGAACCATGAGATTTTCTTAAAGAATGGAAATATAATGACTCTTTTAAAACATAGGGTGATAGACAATGTGGACTAACAATAGCAAATAAAGCTTAATGAGGCAGAGTTAACCACAAGGGAGTCTAAATATCATCAGAGAAAAACAAATAGATTATAATATTAAGAACAAGATTATAGTCACGAGACAAACAAATTTGTAAATACTGAGGAAGTCCAAAATGAAGTGGCTTTGTAGAGACTTTTTCCTCTCTCATCATTTGAAATATATAGATGCTTTCAACTTTCAAGGCAGCAAATGGTTAGGGAATGAGGTACATTCAATCACGGAAGCATATTTGAAGGGATGAGCCTCTGTAAATATCTTTGATTTTATTCTGCTATTCTCATTTATCAGTGGCATAGCTAGAACACTAAGTCATAAATTTAGAATTATATTTTCCTCAAAGCATGAACAGTGGTCTGACTGTTGTACTAGTGATTGTTGACAACACACAGCCATGCCTTTAGATGAAAACTAATGCTTATTTTACTTTCTTTTTTTAATTTAATTTCTCTTTTTGTTTCTGTATTGCTCCTTGCCCTAACTCTGCCCCAACCTTTTTGCTTTTCCTGTAACATATTAGACAACTTCCATCCTTGGGACACTCCCCTCTTCCTGGAAGGCTCTTCACCCCACCCCATCTCCTTGGTTTTTTCTCTTTCTTCTTTCAAGTCTTTGCTCAGGTGACACCTTCTTCGTGAGACCTTTCCTGATATATCTTTTTTTCTTTTAATTTATTTTTAATTGGAGGATAATTGCTTTACAATATTGTATTGATTTTTGCCACACATCAACATGAATCAGCCATGGGTATACATACGTTCCCCCTTCCTCTTGAATCTCCCTCCCACCTCCCACCCTGTCCCACCCCGCTAGGTTATCACAGAGCACAGGTCTCTGTTCCCTGAGTCATACAAAGAATTCCCACTGGCTATCTATTTTACATGTGGTAATGCACATGTTTCAACGCTACTCTCTCCGTTCATCCCTCCTCTCCTTCCCCCACTGTGTCCACAGGTCTGTTCTCTGTCTGCATCTTCACTCCCTTCAGTTCAGTCGCTCAGTTGTGTCCGACTCTTTGTGACCCCATGACATCTTCCTTGCTGCCCTGCAAGTAGGTTCATCAGTAACATCTTTCTAGATTCTAAATACATAGTCTCAAAGCTTCCTGGTGCATAAGATGCATTGAACACTATCATATTTAAGCATAGAAACTAAGAATGATAGTAAAAAAAATGATGATAAATAGTAGTGAAAGGAAATTTTAAAGCCTTAATAGCCAAAATATCTTACAGGTTATGTTAACTGTAATATTCTTCAAAATGGAAGAATCATAAATTATAGTTAAATTAAAAACATCAAGGTTTTCTAAAGAAGTATTTACCTTCTAACACTTTAACATGAATGATAATTAAGCCTTAAAAACTTCTGTGATCAACCAAGTCATCCCATATATTTCTTGGTGACTTTTTGTTAGCCTGAAGAGTTTGATGTTCATCTTTTAGGCAGTAGCAGTGGTACATTATATTTTCATTTCAGAAGGATCATGCTAGAGTCATTTCTCTGTTACTGTCAACATTTGGTAATTCAAGACATTTGTGAATTCACTCATCATGTTTGGTAGCCAGCCGCTCCTCTTCATCCACCACCAGTTGAGTTTAGATGCTAGTCATCACTTCTGGGTGATGGCGAGACATCCAGTCCTGCAGCATGAGAGTCTGTCTCCAGCTAAACCTTACCAGGATGACCTTTCTAAAATGAAAACACAGGACTTCCTTGGTGACTTAGTGGTAAAGAACCTGCCTGCCAATGCAGGAGACACAGGTGTGATTCCTGGTCCTTGAAGATCCCACATGCCACAGAGCAACCAATCCTGTGAGTTCTAGAGTCCCCGAGACACAACTCCTGAAGTCCACACAGCCTGGAGCCCATGCTCCACGATGAGAGAAGCCCCCAAAATGAGAACCCTGAGCACCGCAGCTCGAGAAAGCTTACACGCAGCAGTGAAGACCCAGCATAGCCAAAAATAAATAAATCAAAAAAATAAAATGAAAACAAAATCTGGAACAGCCATTACCTAGAGGTAGAGCAGAGATAATGGGTCAGCCCACTCACTACCTGTAACCCACCCTAACATCCTTCTCTGCATACTATAGAGGTTGAAGAGCTAAAACCCTGCATTAGTCAAACTGTTCCAGCTATAGAGTAGCATACTTAGTGTAGATTTCTCCAATTAGATGTGCATAGTCAAGACTTTGATTTGTGACTGAATTTGATGAGAAAAACAAAAACTATGTCTTTTTGTAAGATAAAGACATGGATGATCTATTCAGATTAGCATGATGATGGAGCAGGGACACATGGTGGTGAATTCCTGAATTGGCAGAGTATTTCTTGAGGAAGCAGAATTCTTGATCAAAGCAGACAGAATACTTTTCCAGAGTTGGTAGTTGTGGTGAAAAATTCTTGACTCCAGCTTTCTGATCATGACAGAGGCTTGAATTCTCTTAAGTTGAGAAATTATTCCTGGAATGTAGCATGTTTCTTCATACTAACCTATAATCTAAATAAACCCTTTTGAGTTTAAACCAGCTAGAATGGATTATTCTGTCTTCAATAGAAACCCCAGACTTTAATGGACATAATCACAGTCTGAGGGTGGGCGATGCATCTGGAAAAAGAAGTCTGAGATCAAGTATGTAACCTGGTTATGTTTCAGGGCAGCAAGTTTCATTATCTTTAGAAGTTGGGGCACTGGTATTCCATGTCTCACAGGACTAAATATTTACTAAGTTTTTTAACCTGACATTATCTGTAATGAAATATGTGTTGAAAGTAAGTCTTGGCCAGAAAGAATGGCTTTCAATGTAGAAAGGATATAGGGCATAAGGCAGAGACATAAGAGATACAAGGCTGGCCAATTGTAACTACATTGAAGAATGTAAAGAAAAAAGGTGACAGAATCCGAATGTCATACAAACTCATCTTGAGAAACATGGTTTTCATGCCTACCCAGAAAGAGTAGTGTATTATTTGTTCTAGCATAAGGATAGTGTAGTTGAAAATTAAAAGTGGAATCTCAGTGTATGTTTATTGAAATGCAGTGCCAGTTAAATGCACAGTTGTACTGTGTTTCTTATGTGAAAGTTAGAGTGTAGATTAGGAGAGCATATGGCCCTTGGTTTTGAAGTGGCGATGATTACATAGATGACAGCCCACTGAAGGCTGTCTCTGAAACTCCAAGAGATCGTCTCCAAGCGACAGAACTTTGAGCAGTGTATTCGATCGTGTACTTTATGTGTTTGAAGACACAGATGTGCACTGATCCACACATAGCAGCTAAATATTTTGTTGGTAGGTCATGATCTTACAGGCAACAAAAAGAGATTTGGGGAAATGTTATTTGGAGGACTTTTTAGAATAGGCTAAGAGTGCAAGGTTGTTAGGAGACTGAGTGCTCAGCAAAAGATTCTCTTTTACAAAAGATTTTAATAATCAGGAGCATCAAATGATGCCCTCTATGGATGCCAACTTCTTTCTGAAGTCACCTCTGTGCTGCTCAATGGCACACCAACAAGTTGACCGCCGTGGTGGGAATGGAAATATAGAAAGACATAAGGGTGGGAAATGCTCTCTGCCCTGTGTTATGGTATTTCTGGCTGCTGCTCTTCTGCCCATTCCTCTGTTGAGTGCCCAAGCTGCACACACAGAAGTCTAGGCCAAACTCAAGTAGAATTCCATTCCCTGGTGGGAGGAAAAGCTCCCAGCATAATGGGCTCAACTTGGTGGAGTCTGAAAGGGGCAGTGACTTGTCCTCACTGGCACAGGCATGTGTTTGAGGTGGGCTGGCCTTCCAGCCTGCCACACTTCTTCAGGGCCTCTCCTTCAGCTTCCTACTCATGCCTGTGACAGCTACATACTATAGGAACCTTGCCAAAATCAGAAAGACATATAGTTGTGTATACATGTCAATCCCAATCCCCCAACTAATGAGACCCTGCTGTTAGCACAGGGAAGGGGAAGGAACAGATGCATGATGCCACTTCTCTAAGGACGAGGATGCACGGGACAGGGAGTTAAGGGGTTAGAGTAGCCCTAGCACTTCTCACTGTGACTAAGAATCATTGTAGATGGGGAGTTAATTCCACACTTTTGAAAGGAATCTGCTACAAGATTGTCTGAGAATCACAGACTGACCACCTAATAGCTGTGTAACTATGCAAGTTACTTAACATCTGTGTGTCTTAGTATCTAAGGGGATCTTAATAGTACTGTGGGTTAAATAAGTCAGCATGTGTCAGTCACTTTGGAGATTACCCAACTCTACCTGAACATTGTTGTTCTGTTGCTAGGTTACGTCTGACTCTTTGCAACCCCATGGAATGCTGCAAACCAGGCTCCTCTGTCCTCCACTATCTCTCAGAGTTTGCTCAACCTCATGTCCATTGAGTTGATGATGCTATCTAATCATCTCATCCTCTATCGCCCACTTTTCCTCCTGCCCTCCATCTTTCCCAGCATCAGGATCTTTTCCAGTGAGGCAAGGGGAGGGGCAGGAAGGGAAATGTACAAGGGAGCTCCTCTGGGTCATGCATGAGAGTTTACCTAGAAAACTCAGAGATCAGGGGATCAAGCTAAAGGGTACTTTAGCACAATTAACATCAGCAAGTGCCTTAGTTGAGGTTGGGAGGGCAGAATATTTTGGCTTTGTGTTAGTTTTCCTATTTAATTCTTATTAAAATTCAGAGAGGATAATTATTATTCTATTCCCTTTACAGATAAGGAAACTGAGGTTCATAACGTGTGATTTTTCTTAGAGTCACCAAGCTGTGAAATGGTCCAGTGGAAATCAGAATCACAGTATGCTTGACCTCAATGCTAGGGAATGTTACCAATTCAGATAATTCAACACTTATACTTTGCATTAATATTCATGTTAGTAATGGAGCATTTGGGGCTATTCTACAGAGTTTGCTAATTTAAATAATCCTCTAACACAGTGGCTCCCAAAGTTTGCCTCAGACTGAATTTTCTGGGTAGCTATAAAAAATAGTAATGCCTGGATGTCACCCCAAGAGATTTTTTTTTTTGGTGTGGTGTGCAGCCTGAATGGGCTGGCTGCAGTGGCTCAGTGGCAAAGAACATGCCTGCCAACGCAGGAGATGTGGGTTTGATCCCCGGGTTGGGAAGATCCTCTCGAGAAGGGAATGGCAACCCACTCCAGTATTCTCACCTGGAGAATCCTGTAGACGGAGGAGCCTGGCCGGCTACAGTCCATGAGGTTTTAGAGTTGGACACAACTTGGTGACTAAGCACACAGACACGCAGCCTGAATACTGGAACTTTAAAAGTTTTTCCAGGTGATTCTAAAATGTGGCAAGTTTTGAGATCCAGTGAGATAGCATGTTGATGGAGGGAATGGAATAGCTTTTCTTTTCAAAAAACTTTTCTGACTGAGCATTATGGCCAGCCTACCTAGAGAGATGGTCTATACTGGCTAGAAGAATGATGGGGGTGGGGGGAGTCTAATTGGAATGACTGCTCAATAATATAATTGGTAAATGACTGGAAGAAATAATACTCAACACATGGTAGGCATTGCATAAGCCATGTTGGCTGAGCAAATTGGTCTTTAACTTGCCTACCTTAATAGATAACAATGAATCCAGTTAAAGAACAGAGGGTAGGAGTTAGGACCCCAGATTTAGGACCCAGATTGCCTAGGTTCAGACCTGTCTCCTTCCATTTCTTAGCTCTGTGAACTTGGCATGTGTTTTCACCTCATCTGTAAAATAAAGATAATACTAGTATTACCACCTGATGAAGTAATCAAACATATTTACTTCATGAAGCTGTGAAAATAAAAAGAGGTAAAGACTTGGAGATTGGGGAGGCAGCATACAGGAGCTTATTTCAATTGTTTACATGTGAAAATCGTGGCAACTTTCCCTCTATAAGGACTTAAAATCTGTAAAAAAATTTAAATTTCCTATTTTATTTTTATTAGCCATTTTATCATCACTTGATTCTATCATGTGTATAATCCCATCCTTTAAAAAATTTTGCTAAGTACATATTCATTTAGTAAACTTTTTGTCTACATCACCCACCCTGAAATCTGAAATACTTCATGACAAATTTTATTATCCTGAAACATCAACAGATAAACTTCTGAACAAGATAGTTTTCCTAATTCGTGATCTAAATTATAACCCATCTTGCTTCCCACTGAGGAAGTAACAAGAAATAGTCATGCATTTATTTAAGCAAAAAGTGTGAAAGTGCAAACACATGCCAAAATCACTGTTATGGGCAAAAAATATAAAACAAATTTTAAAGAGAAAAGCTGACAATTTCTATATTTTCTTTTATTACAGTAATTTTAATTGAGAAAAAGAAAAATGAAAAATGAGAAAACAAAGAGAATAATTAAAAATTAACTCATACTTCAGTTATCAAGGGATAGTCTGAGAGATTCTGTGAGAGAATTCTCTATAAATATACAGGATGACTCAATGTCGATTTAAATTTATTTGCACTGGTTTCCTTCTTCAATTCACAGCTACCTGCAGATGCTACCAATCATAACTTTGGTTCTTTCAAATGAAGTTTTAGTGTCAGAATGGTGTCTTAAGGATGTTACAGATGTACTGAACTGAATCTGAAATTTTGATGACTGCATTTCTCTATCCCTTATCCTAATAAAGTTTCTCTAAGTCAGGATGTGAGTTGAATATTAATTGCAAGTTGGAAAATATACATTTACTGATTCTAGATGAGTATGGCATTCATAATCTTATAGTTTAATATATTTGAATATCAAAATTTACTTATATGAAGCAGAATGTACTTCTGAGTAATAAACTGGCATCAAGTACATACCATCTTACATGGGGCCATTTTAAGAGCAGGTGAAGAAAGAAAGAAATGGCTACCATTGTCATGACTGTATATTCCTTAAAATTCAGTGTGATTAGGTTTGGGTAAAATTTTTAAAATTTGATCACTTATAACAATTATTTTTATTCATTTTAAGAAAAATATCAAGCTTAGATATCTGAAATCATTTCAATTAATTGGTACTGCTAGATTCAGTGACAAGAGAAAATACCTTTAACTTCCTAGAAAATGCAAAATATTATTACTATTTTTAATCATATTTTCTCAGACTCCAAAATCACTGCAGATGGTGACTGTAGCCATGAAATTAAAAGAAACTTGCTCCTTGGGAAGAAAGCTATGACAAACCTAAGCAGCACATTAAAAAGCAGAGACATCACTTTGCTGACAAAGGTCCATAGAGTAAAAGCTCTGGTTTTTCCAGTAGTCATGTGTGGATGTGAGAGTTGGACCATAAAGAAGGCTGAGCAATGAAAAACGGATGCTTTCGAACTGTGGTGCTAGAGAAGACTTTTGAGAGTCCCTTGGACTGCAAGGAGATCAGTCTGAATATTCATTGGAAGGACTATGCTGAAGCTGAAATTCCGATTCTTTGATCAACTGATGAGAAAAACTGACTCTTTGGAAAAGATCCTGATGCTGGGAAAGATTAAGGGCAGGAGGAGAAGGGGATGACACAGGATAAGATGGTTGGATGGCATCACCAACTCAATGGATGTGAGTTTGAACAAATTCTGGGAGATAGTGAAGGACAGGGAGGCCTGGCGTGCTGCAGTCCATGGGGTCACAGAGAGTCAGACATGACTTAGCAACTGAACAAAAACAACAAAGATTCTAAGGAACATTATCCATATTCACAGATTATGAGAATTTATGGTAAAATTATAGAAATAATAATCCAGATTGTGATGTCCTCATGAGAAGAATGACAATATTTCAGCACCCTAACTTTGAAAGATGCTGGATTTTGGTACAGCAGCAGAGTTTATCTGCTCATTCATCCATTTGAAAATTTAGCCAAGTCAACCACATAAAAGTAAAAGGTCTCCACAGAACTATATCATTTCATCACTGCATGTGCCCTCAAACTGCTTTAAATTCACCATCATCTTCGTCACCCTAATTATAATCTAAGGAAATTTATGTAATTTGTTCAGCTCTACAATCTCACTCAGCAGGCAAAGAATCTGCCTGAAATGCAGGAGACACAGGAGATGTAGTTTTGCTCCTGGGTTGGGAAAATCCCCTGGAGGAGAAAATGACAATTCAGTATTCCTGCCTGGAAAATCCAATGAACAGAGGTGCCTGATGGGCTACAGTCCATGGGTCACAAAGAGTCGGACACGACTGAGCAACTAAGCAAGCACAATCTCAAGCCATTTAGGATTTCTCCATTGCAAAAGCATTGACCAGAGAAATAGTGTAAAAGGGTAGAATTTAGAAACATTTCCAAATCCCTCCCCAACTCTAAATATTATTATAGGAAACACAAATGTGTGTCATAGTTTTAATCAAATTCTCTTCTTGGCAACTGAGAGATGACATTACAACCCCTTTTCCATTTATTTTCATATTGAAGTCTAATTTGCATGCAGTGAAATCCCTGATTTTATTAATATGTAGAGAGATTAATGAGTTCTGACAAATATGTACCATCATTTAATATAAGATTTTCTTTCAAAAATTGTTTTCTTGACCTTTGGAGTCATTCAGAACATTTACATGACAAAAAGGCAAAGACTACTTGGTTTCCTCAGAGTTTAGTTTTTCCCTGTTTCAGAACTCCACGGGAATGAGGTTTTGCTAAGCACAGCGTTTGTAAGATCCATCCATGTTTTGCTGTGTTTCAGTCCTTTTACATGATCTAGGTAGCACTGCGTCATGCAAACATACCATGATTTCTTTATCCACTCTTCCACTCTTGAATACTTACATTGTGTCTAGTTTGGGGTTTTTATGATTAAAGCTGCTAAAAGAGCATTCTAGTGCAGTTTTTTCTCCCCCCGCATAGATATCTATCTTCATTTTGATAAATATCTAGAAGTGGATTTTCTGGGTCAGAGGGTAGATACATGCTTAACACTTTTTAAAAAACCTGCTAGGTTGGTTTTATTTTTTTCTTCAATGTAATTATACTATTTTATACTCCCACCAATAATAAGTGAGGAGTTCAATTGCTTCAAATCATTCTCAGCAATTAACACTGTAAGTTTTTGTAATTTTGACTGTTCTGGTATGTGTGTGGTGGTATCTCATTATGGTTTTAATCTGCAATTTCATGATGACTAGTGGTATTACATAAATTTTCTTGTTTTTAGACCCTCTGTATACCTTTTTTTGTGAAGTTTCTACTTGAGTATTTAGTCCATTGTTCTGATTATTCTGCCCAAGTCTCTTATCTTTTTGTTATTGAGCTCATAGAACTCTTTACATACTCAGGATAGCAATCTTCAGGAGATAGGGATATCACAAGCATTTTCCCCATTAGTGGCACCTCTGGATGGACAGGCATTTTTAAAATTGGGATATAGTTGCTTTACAATGTTGTGTTGGTGTCTGTTGCACAGTAGAGTCAATCAGCTATATGTGTACATATATCCCCTGCTTCTCGGACCTCCCTCCCATCCCACCCTTCTAGTTCACCTCCGAGCACTCTTTTCTCAAGAGTCTTCTCCAGCACTACATTTCAAAAGGGTCTTCTCTCAAGAGTCTTCTCTAGCGCCACAGGCTCTCAGGCTTTCCTAATGCTAAAAAACGATGTTCATCTATTGAGTAAGTCCAAAACAGAAGGCGCTTTAGGAACCTGTGGCAGTAGTTGACTCGATGTGCCCGTGCTCCTCTCCTGAGCCCTCGTGGAGGGTAGAGCTGCCAGATGAACATGCAGAACTGCCAGTTACATTTGAGTTGCAGATATGCAAATAGATTTTTTTAAGTATGTTTCATGAAATATTGGGAATGAACTTAAAATGAAAAATGTGGCTAATTTTGCCTTGGAATGAAGCAGGGCAAAGGCTAATAGAGTGTTGCCAAGAGAATGCACTGGTCATAGCAAACACCCTCTTCCAACAACACAAGAGAAGACTCTACACATGGACATCACCAGATGGTCAACACAGAATCAGATTGATTATATTCTTTGCAGCCAAAGATGGAGAAGCTCTAAATAGGCAGCAAAAACAAGACCGGGAGCTGACTGTGGCTCAGATCATGAACTCCTTATTGCCAAATTCAGGCTTACATTGAAGAAAGTAGGGAAAACCACTAAACCATTCAGAAATGACCTAAGTCAAATCCCTTATGATTATACAGTGGAAGTGACAAATAGATTTAAGGGACTAGATCTGATAGACAGAGTGCCTGAAGAACTATGGATGGAGGTTAGTGACATTGTACAGGAGACAGGGATCAAAACCATTCCTAAGGAAAAGAAATGCAAAAAAGCAAAATGGCTGTCTGAGGAGGCCTTACAAATAGCTTTGAAAGGAAGAGAAGTGAAAAGCAAAGGAGAAAAGGAAAGATATACCCATTTGAATGCAGAGTTCCAAAGAATAACAAGAAGAGATAAGAAAGCCTTCCTCAGTGATCAGTGCAAAGAAATAGAAGAAAATAATAGAATGAGAAAGACTAGAGATCTCTTCAAGAAAGTTAGAGATACCAAGGGAGCATTTCATGGAAAGATGGGCTCAATAAAGGAGAGAAATGGTATGGACCTAACAGAAGCAGAAGATATTAAGAAGTGGCAAGAATACACAGAACTGTATAAAAAAGATCTTCACAACCCAGGTAATCATGATGGTGTGATTATTCACCTAGAGCCAGACATCCTGGAATGGGAAGTCAAATGGGCCTTAGGAAGCTTCACTACAAACAAAGTTAGTGGAGGTGATGGAATTCCAGTTGAGCTATTTCAAATCCTAAAAGGTGATGCTGTGAAAGTGCTGCACTCAATATGCCAGCAAATTTGGAAAACCCAGCAGTGGCAACAGGACCGGAAAATGTCAGTTTTCATCCCAATCCCTAAGAAAGGCAATGCCAAAGAATGCTCATACTACTGCACACTTACACTCATCTCACATGCTAGCAAAGTAATGCTTAAAATTTTCCAAGCCAGGCTTCAGCAATATGTGAACCATGAACTTCCAGTTGTTCAAGGTGGGTTTAGAAAAGGCAGAGGAACCAGAGATCAAATTGCCAACATCTGCTGGATCATCAAAAAAGCAAGAGAGTTCCAGTAAAACATCTATTTCTGCTTTATTGACTATGCAAAATCTTTGACTGTGTGGATCACAATAAACTGTGGAAAATTCTGAAAGAGATGGGAATACCAGAACCCCTGACTTGCCTCTTGAGAAATCTATATGCAGGTCAGGAATCAACAGTTAGAACTGGACATGGAACAACAGACTGGTTCCAAATCAGGAAAGGAGTACATCAAGGAGTACCCTGCTTATTTAACTTCTATGCAGAGTACATCATGAGAAACACTGGGCTGGAGGAAGCACAAGCTGGAATCAAGATTGCTGGGAGAAATATCAGTAACTTCAGATATGCAGATGACACAACTCTTATGGCAGAAAGTGAGGAACTAAAGAGCCTCTTGATGAAAGTGAACAAGTAGAGTGAAAAAGTTGGCTTAAAGCTCAACATTCAGAAAACTAAGATCATGGCATCCAGTCCCATCACTTCATGGCAAATAGATGGGGAAACAGTGGAAACAGTGGCTGACTTTACTTTTTGCGGCTCCAAAATCACTGCAGATGGTGACTGCAGCCATGAGTTAAAAGACATTTACTCCTTGGAAGGAAAGTTATGACCAACCTAGACAGCATATTAAAAAGCAGAGACATTACTTTGCCAACAAAGGTCTGTCTAGTCAAGGCTATAGTTTTTCAAGTAGTCATGTATGGATGTGAGAGTTGAACTATAAAGAAAGCTAAGTGCCAAAGAATTGATGCTTTTGAACTGTGGTGTTGAAGACTCTTGAGAGTCCGTTGGACTGCAAGGAGATCCAACTGGTCCATCCTAAAGCAGATCACTCCTGGGTGTTCTTTGGAAGGACTAATGTTGAAGCTGAAGCTGCAATACTTTGGTCACCTGATGCAAAGAACTGACTCATTTGAAAAGACCCTGATGCTGGGAAAGATTGAAGGTAGGAGGAGAAGGAGATAACAGAGGATGAGATGGTTTGATGGCATTACCAACTCAATGGTCATGAGCTTGTGTAGACTCCAGGAGTTTGTGATGGACAGGGAGATCTGGCATGCTGTGGTTCATGGGGTCACAAAGAGTCAGACAAGACTGAGCAACTAATCTGACTGACTGACTTACAATAAAAAAGTGTTACCCTAAAATTCCAATATAACAGGGTGTCTTGTATGTTTATTTGTCAAACTGTGCAACCTTAGTTAGAGGGATAGCTATGTGTCTAGTACATGGGGTGAGAGCTTTTACCCTTTGATCTAAGACATCTGTGTCTTTAGGGTGATCGTATCTCCCCTTTGCTGAAAGGTGATCCTACCAAGGATTTAAGCCTTGTGTTCATAAAAATGTTTAAAGATGTTCTATGGCTATTTTGCACTCAAGTCTTCTAGGCATGGTGAAGTGCCTTATTATACTACATTACTATTGTAAGCATCAAAAAGGGATGGAGTGCAAGATGAAAATAATGCAATTGTCTATTTTAAAGCATATTTAAGTTTAAAATCATGGGATGAAACTTAATTAAGTGCCAGAAGGTATACTAATGTAAATGTTGAGTTTGCAAACTTAAATACACAAAAGTGAAAATGTCTAGACACTAAAAGTTCCCTGGCAACATTAACTCACCCATATCATGCACCGTGCATAATAAAATTAACATTTAGCAGCCAGAAATGTCATTCAGAGTACAAAATGTGTGCAACTCAAGATAATTAACATTTTCCATATTTCCATACTTATTTCCAAGTTTCACTATTCTCATTAAACTAATGTAAAAAAATTACTCAGTCTCAGAGTTAAAAATCATTTTAAAACATATTTGTTTATTTCACAGTTTCATTAGAGTCCTAATCAACTTGGGTTGCATTCTGTTATAGCAACACAGGAAAAAAAATCATTTTTACATCTAGAAAATGTTAAGTACAGTATACATCTTCAATGTACACTTCTTTAAATTATTGCAAACTTGCTCTCACTATAGATGCTTTTCTAAAAATATATCTGTATGTATTATTCTAGTATAATTCCTGGTATTTTAATAAAACCTGGGGATTGTTTGTAGCATGATAAACCTGGCAACTTATTTCATCTCCCTGCACCTAAAGTTTCAAGTTCACCTGTAGAACCAATCTAATAATAGTACGTGGTTCATAGTGGTGCCATGAGAATGAAATCAGTTTATATCTGTAAAATGATAACAGTGAAGAATGGTATGTGGTTATTGTTGTTGTTTAGTTGCTAAGCAGTGTTGGACCCTTTTGGGACCATGTGGTAACTACAGCCTGCCAGGCTCCTCTGTTCATGGGTTTTCCCAGGCAATAATACTGGAGAGGGTTGCCATTTCCTTCTCCAGGGGATCTTCCTGACCCAGGGATCAAACCTGTGTCTCCTGCATTGAAGGGTGAATTCTTTATAAAGAGCTAAAACATCATAGTGTTTACAAATGGCAAGATTCCACATAAATAGGTACAAGGAGATTTTATATCACTATTCTTAGACTTCTACAGTAAAAATACTAAGACAGGAATGTTAGTGAGTCTATATTTCAACATTTAAAGGCATCTTTTAAGCTTACAGTTTTTTTTTTTAACTTCTCTAATGAGTGTTCTTGACTAGTAAAATATGAGAAAGCTATTCAAATGTATTAGTAATCACTGGGAAAAAAGTCATGAAAATTAGTTGTTTTTGCAGGTGTTTGATAGAATGTAAATTGATTCAGACTAGCAATACCAAGTGCTGGTAAGAGTCTGCAGCCAAAGGAATAATCAAACATTGCTGGTATGATTGTCAATTGCTACAACCATTTGGAACAACTGTTTGGCAACTGTTGCCTCCTAAATTTGACACAGCTACATCCTATAATTTTGCAATTCCAGAAATGCATGTGCTTGTGCACCCAAAGAAATTACAGGGTGATCACAGTAGCAGTACTCAGCATAGCTAAGAACTGGAAGCCACCCAAATTTCTATCCACAGTAGAACTAATTGGACAAATTGTGGAATAGTCATACAATGAATTCCTGTAGAGAAATGAGAATTAAGGTGTTACAGCAGTGCTCACAACATGGATGATTCTCTCAATGTTTAGCAAGCTGTATAACAAAAGAGCATACACAGTATGATTCCCATAATAAGAAGCTTAATATGAGGAAATTTAGTGTAGTGTGTTTTAAATGAAAATATTTCTTTTCCTGGATGTTGGTTACCACATGATGATTCATTGAGATGAAGTCTTATAATTTGACCACTCTTCTATATATGTTACTCTTCAATTAAAATAATTTTTTAATTCAGAAAAGGATTTTAATTTGAGATGCAAAAAAGTATTGCGATCTCTATTGTTAATATTTCTAGTTCCCTATGTTGTTGTTTAGTCGCTAAGTCATGTCTGACTCTTTGCAACCCCAAGAACTGCAGAACGCCAGGCTTCCCTGTACACTGCTCTCTCTCAGAGTTTGCTCAAACTCATGTCCACTGAGTCAGGGATGCTATCTAACCATCTTACCTTTGTTGTCCCGCTCCCCAGTCCTACCCTCAAACTTTCCCAGCATCAGGGTCATTTCCACGGTGCTGGCTCTTCTCATCAGGTGGCCAAAGTATTGGAGTTTCAGCTTCAGGATTAGTGCTTCCTGTGAATATTCAGGGTTGATTTCCTTTAGGACTGACTGGTTTAATCTCCTCTCCAAGGGAGTCTCAAGAGTCTTCTCCAGCACCATAGTTCAAAAGCATCAATTCTTCAGTGCTCAACCGTCTTAATGATCTAATCTTCACATCTGTACATGACTACTGGAAAAAGTATAGCTTTGACTCTATAGACCTTTGTCAGCAAAGTGATGTCTCTGCTTTTTAATATGCTGTCGAGGTTTGGCATAGCTTTCCTTCCAAGGAGAAAGTATCATTTAATATCATGGCTGCTATCACCAGCCACAGTGATTTTGGAGCCCAAGGAAATAAAATCTGTCGCTGTTTCCACTTTTCCCCCTTCTATTTACCATGATACAATGGGACTGGATGCCATGATCTTAGTTTTTGAATGTTGTTTTAAGTTACCTTTTGCACTCTCCTCTTTCACTAGACCCCCATAGGATGCTTAAAAACAACAACAACAACATCCATTTAGGAAAAAACAAAATGATCGTAATTGACATCTTTGCCACACCAATTTGCCAAAATAATTCATTAGAATTGGAAGAAAGATATGTAGTGCATTGATGAGAAATATAGGGTCTTCCCTAGTTGCTGAGAATGTGCCTGCAGTGCAGGAGACCTGGGTTTGATCCCTGGGTTTGGAAGATCCCCTAGAGAAGGGAATGGCAACCCATTCCAGTATTCTTGCCTGTAGAATTCCATGGACAGACCATGGGTTTGAAATGAGTTGGACATGACTCAGCAACTACTAATGAGGTAAATCTAATTTTTAAATGCTTTTGGGTTTATGATGATCCAAAGGTGAATCAGAATGGAGACTTGAAAATTGCAACTGGAAAGAGAGAAACTTGGGAATGGACCATTAGAGGTAATGACATTTAGAACAAGGGCAGGGCAGACGTAAGATGCTGACCTCAAGCTGGTCCTTTGGGAAACTAAGGCAACAGCAAAGCTTCTAAGGATATCTCAGAGCTGTGCTGCAACGTCTTCCATTCTAAGTGTATTTCATTTAATATTACCTTGTGTAGTCAGGAAAATATTGTTAGTAGAAGCACTTAACTTGTATTAGTGGTACATTTGGGCTTCTCAGGTGGCACCATTGGTAAAGGACCTGCCTGCCGATGCAGGAGATGTAAGAGATGCAGGTTTGATTCAATACATCATAATTACTGAATTTTCTGTAGTTCAGGATATGACTGGGAGATGTATGAGCATGATATTGATGAGTTCAGATTTTAAGACAGATTTAACCCCTTCTGTTAAGGGGGAAGTTTCTCTCCATAGGCAACTATGAGTTAATTTTAATAAAAGAAGAATCCACTTTTTCTTAGGGTCCCAAGAGACTTTTGTGAACAATTGGCAGCTGAAATGAGTTGGAAGCAGGTAGGAGTTCTTATCTAGGTCACTGGACAGAGTTCGCAAAGTTGAGGAACCCGAGGACTGGCTTTGACTGCAGAGGTCCACAGTGCAGGAACTCTAGTTCAAGTGAGCTCTCTCCATCCAATCTGAAGAAGCTGAACATATTCCCATGGCCCTGGGTCAAGTCCCTGGAAAGTGAAAGTGAAAGTCTCTCAGTCGTGTCTGACTCTTTGCAACCCCACGGACTATACAGTCCATGGAATTCTCCAGGTCACGATACTGGAGTGGGTAGCCGTTCCCTTCTCCAGGAGATCTTCCCAGCCCAGGGATTGAACCCAATTCTCCCGCCTTACAGGCAAATTCTTTACCACCTGAGCCCAAGATTACTGGAGTGGGTCCCTGGAAGCAAACAGTTAATTCACACCCAAAACTAAAACATTAGTTCGAACCATGTAAAGCTTCTATTTTTACAGGTCAAAAGCCAAATATTGGCAATTTCATATGATTCAACTTGATATGTGGGCTTCCTAGGTGGCAATAATGGTGAAGAACCTGCCTGCCAATGTAGAAGACATGGGTTAGATCTCCAGGTCAGAGAGATCTCCTGGAGGAGAGCATGACAACCCACCCCAGTATTCTTGCCTGGACAGAGGAGCCTGGTGGACTATAGTCCATGGGAGTTGCAAAGAGTTGGACATGATTTAGTGACTGAGCATGCGCATCTTGATATATACACAACTGTTCAATAATTGTTAATGATAGAAAATGATAGAAAACACATGCTGACTTCAGTGAGGGCAGTCTACTCTTTTGAGAGATGCTCTGACAACACCTGGTTTGCACACTAAAACACATTTGTTTCATATGCTTTATTGGTGTTGTGCATTTAATCAAAGATAATAAAACCTTAAGGAAGGAAGTTTGTTGATGATGGAAGAAAGTTTGTTAATTATGCAACTTCATCCAGAAGTTACAGTGATATCTGCCTTACCACTCATGTAATTGAGGGGGAAATGATAGAGTTTTTTTTTTTTTTAACTTTAAAAATTGAGTCTTTAGATTAACTTGGACATCTAAGTTTTTCAGAAAGGGGTGCCTGATAGATTTAGAAATACATCCCATGCAATACCTAATACAGAAGAGAAGTTGATATATTTTGATCCTACAAACTTATTTTGTCCTTCAGTATTGACATTAAACAAACAAAACAATTATGAAATATGGGCTTCATTACCCCTAGTAAATAAAAACATCAGTGTATTCTGGAATAAAGATTGTATGATAGAAAACCTTCAATATCAGCTTCTCGTTTCTTGAATATTTAAAGCCCAATATTTCCTTGTTGTTCAGTTGCTAAGTCCTGTCCAACTCTCTGCAACCCCATGAACTGCAGCATGCCAGGCTTCTCTCTCCTTCACTATCTCCTGGAATTTGCTCAAACTCATGTCCATTGAGTCAGTGATGCCATCCAACCATCTCGTCCTCTATCGTCCCTTTCTCCTCCTGTCTTCAACTTTCTCCATGTCAGGGTTTTTTCCAATGAGTCAGCTCTTTGCATTAGGTGACCAAAGTACTGGAGCTTCCACTTGAGCATCAATCCTTCCAATGAAAATTCAGGATTGATTTCCTTTAGGATTGACTGTTTTGATCTCCTTGCAGTCCAAGTGACTCTTAAAAGTCTTCTCCAGCACCACAGTTTAAAAGCATCTATTTTTTTGGTGCTTAGCCTTCTTTACAGTCCAACTCTCATATCTATACATGAGTACTGAAAAAATCTTGGCTTTGACTCAATGGACCTTTGTTGGTAAAGTGATATCTCTGCTTTTTCATACACTGTCTAGGTTGGTCATAGCTTTTCTTCCAAGGAGCAAGCAGTATTTCTAGCTTAACAGAAAAAGATATATTTGCTTTGTTAACTCCCAGAGCTATTGTCCTTTAAACAACAAGAATCTTGGGCTATAGAACTTAATTACTTAGTTCCAGAAATTCTAAACAAAACAGTTTCAGATACCAAAGAAGATTGAATCTCCAGCTCAAGAAATTGCATTTTATTAAAAATACATGAAATATGGAACTGGGCATTGGTGACCAATTTCTTTAAATGAGCTGTGAACTGTACTGGAAAAAAAAGACCCATATTTATTGAGTTCCCAAGGACTAGATTATTCAGTGGAGATTTATTCCTGCTAGAATATCATAATGGAAAATAGCCAGGCTAAATTAGGAAAATTCATGTTGCTGCACAACTCATTTATTCAATAATCATTTATCTCTTTAGAAAAAAGTATTTACATAGTGAGATAATTTGACTTATGTTATAAGACTTCCTTCTTTCCATTTTCCTTTTTATTTATACACCTGATATACCAGCTTTTGTTATTTAAACTCTTATATATTTGAATTTCTCTTTTCATCCCTGCATTAAATATTAGGTCCAAAGCAATTCCACTGTTCACCCTATACATATCAGCCTCATTAACATCCTACTAGAATCACTTGAAAATCCTCACATGATTGTAGCTTTTTTGTGCATTATGGATCACATAAAGGGCTAGAAGGAAGACCTGGTACCCTGAGTTCAGCAGAAACTGGTTCCTATTAATGCTGTTCTCCCAAACAGCGTTCCCACCACTGAATTACTGCTCCCAAGTGAGCCTGTCACTGGACCCTCAGGTGTCACCAAACACTGATTAAAAATGGAAACTCAGACTTATCTTATCCTCCATGCTTGTTTTTTGTTTTTTAATTTGCACTGAATTTTAAATCATATTTAAGTGAGGAAAATAAACACATTTGCAATGTAAAGAGCACACAGTACAGACAAAAATCCTTGATCTTAAAACTTTAATTTCAGGGTTTAGTTTCCTTCCCAAAACAAAATACATTTAAAAATTTAAACTCTGTATTATTTAAATAATCAAAAGTCATACTTTTATCAACTGAATTTTCTGGAGACTTAAAAAAACAAGAATATATTATATTGAATTGTATCAACCCACTAAATGAGGTGGGTCCAATTTGATTCTGATGAATAACAAATAGAAATTAGATCTCTATTGTTAAAAAAATGAATATCCAAATGGATTTATGATATCTAAAAAATTATATAGAGTGTTAGAAAAAATAGAGGATAAAATGAAGTTTTATAATTTTGAGCAGAGGAAGTTTTCTTAAGCAAGAACCAAAATCGAGACACCACATATCCTTGCTACTCACTGTATAGACTGTAGACCAGCAGTGTGCACATCTCCTGGGAGCTTATTAGAAATATAGAGTCTCAGGCTTCACCCCAGGACCTGTGCTTCAACAAAGCCCCCAAGTGATCTGTATGCACAGTACACACTGCTTGTCAAGCCTGTCTGTATATTAGCACTGCCTGGGGGACTGCGCTGCCCTGTCACCCAAACAAGTGAGCTTGAACCTGAGCTTGGGGGGCAAGGGGCAGGCTGCAGTCTCCTTAAGACGGCTCCACCATGATCATAATCTGTAGCATGAACTGAGAATCCCTGCTCTTGAGAAGAACATGAATAATGGACTCACTGATGCTCAATAAACTTAAAAGAAGGAAGGAAGATGGTGACACAATATTTGTAACATTTGTACAACAGAGCACTTATTTTCATAAAACGCAAAGGAATTCTTTAAATGAATGATGCAAAGGCTTGCAGCCCAGTCAGCATAACTAGTCACTGATCAGGTTCTGAGCCATCACAGAGGAGTAGACACAAGTGCCTAACAAACTTCTAACAGGTGTCAGCCTCCTTAATGATGAGGAAGCTCTGACTTTATATAATAGTGATATCCTGTATTCTCCCAACCTGACTGGCTAACATTGAAAGAATTGATGCCATCCTTTATTGCTTTCCAGGTGGCACCAGTGGTAAAGAATCCAGCTGTCAATGCAGGAGACATGGGTTCAGTTCCTGGGTCGGAAGATCCCCTGGAGAAGGAAATGGCAACCTACTCCAGTATGCTTGCCTGGGAAACCCCATGGACAGAGGAGCCTGGCAGAGCACAGTCCATGGGGTTGCAGAGTTGGACATGACTGAGCATGCAGCACACACACCCTTTGTTGGGAGGGGATAAGAAAGTGGGGACTCTCACAGTACAGATGGGAAGAGAGCCAGTATCTCCCCTTCAGAAGGCAAATGCATAAGATCTTCCCAGATTTTAAATGTTTAGATAATGTGTAACAGCAATTTACCTCTTGGGTTCTTTACAATTCCAAATATGCATACAGTTGTGTAATGTATATCTGGGATGGAGAAAAAAATTGAGGCAAACCCACATGTTCATCAGTAATGCTAATTATGGCAAAACTGTACTCTGGCCATCTGGATGTCTTCCTTGGAGAAATGTCTGTTTAGGTCTTCCACCGATTATTTAAATGGGTTGTTTTCTTTTTTGATATTGAGCTGCATGAACTGTTTGTATATTTTGGAGATTAATCTGTCAGTTGCTTCATTTTCAAATATTTTCTCCCACTCTGAGGGTTGTCTTTTCATCTTGTTTACAGTCTCCTTTGCTGTGCAAAAGCTTTTAAGTTTCTAGACTAGGTCCCATTTCTTTATTTTTGCTTTCATTAAGAAGTGAGTCATGGAGTAGGTAACTAGAGCCTACGAGATAGCACAGGGAACTCTACTCCATGCTCTGTGATGATCTGTGTGGGAGGGAGACACAGAGGGGAGGGGATATCTGCAAACATATGGCTGATTCACATCACTATCCAGCAGAAAGTAGCACAGCGCTGTGAAGCAGCGGTACCCCAAGGGCTGGGCGGGTGACTGTACTGTGGGAAACTCTTCAGTAACTAAGGGGAGGTGTAAGTCTAATGTTACTGACACAGAAAGATATTTATGACAAATCATTGAATTAAAAGAGCAATTTATAAATTTCACATTTTCTCTTTTTCTTTCTGCATTCTGTTTGTTACACATGGAAAGTCTGGCGGAATACTTATCAAATTGTTATTATCCATGTCTTCTGCAGTGCAAGGCAAAACGGTGGGCCAGGTTCCCTCACTCCCAGCATTTACACCAGGGTCTGTCTGTCTGCTAGCCTGCCTTTAATACTTCTGTACTTAAAAACACATCTATATTATTGCTTAGATTGTTGATTACTCAGATTTAACTTGTACCCATGGCTGGAAAAGGAGATGTGGGAGACTGGGGTTTGATCCCTGGGTCAGAAAGATCTGAGTGGCATGTCTAAGGTCAAATAAGTGAAATTAAACCACAAAAAATACATGAGGCAGCAGAAATTCTCATGGAGAGACTGAGGCCAGCAAATTTAAGATGCATCACAGCACGGTGGGGCTGGGGTTAGAGTGTTGGGTGTGCAAAAATCATGTGAGTTACCTCCTACAGAATACTTATCAGCCTTGAAACTAGTCATAATGCCCACTTTAATAATAGTATGAACTTTTAAAAATTATTCAGGAATCATATATATTTTATTTTTTTCCAATAATTTTTTTTTTTTTTTTATCACACCATGAGGCTTATAGGATCTTAATTTCCTAACCAGGGATCAAACCCATGCCCCTCACCACGTTGGATGCCTGGAGTCTTAATCACTGGACCTTCAGGGAAGTCCAATAGTATGAATTTTAAAACATTAGTGTTTCCAGAGTGTGGGGTTGGCAGAAGGATCTGACCACAAAGAGGCATGAAGAAAATTCTTTCCATGATAAGAATGTTCTATATCTCAGTTTTGGTGGGGGGAGGGGGGTATTACATAACTGAACATTTGTCAAAATTCCTAAAGCTATACTGTCTACAAAAAGGAAGTTAAAATCAATGTGCTTGGCTTTAGAAATAAAATACCATATCTATCACAAACAAAACATCTACCTCATAGTTCAATATCTACATAGTAAGTTGATATAACCTGAAAGGATTGAATGTTAATATTTTATACTATAAAACTTATTTTAACAAACAGTATGCCTAAATTTGGGCTTCTCTCATAGCTCAGTTGGTAAAGAGTCCCCTGTAATGCAGGAGACCCTGGTTTGACTCCTGGGTGGGGAAGATCCCCTGGAGAAAGACTCATTATTACATTATTAGGGAAATTCCCCAGTGGTTAGGACTCTGTGCTTCCACTGCAGGGGGCAAGGGTTTGATCTCTGGTTGGGAAACTAAGATCCTGCAAGCCATGTGGTGTGGCAAAAAAACACAAACAAATGGAATAACATTACTGGAAAAAAAACTGCAAGTATCTGTCCATGAAGACACAGAGGTCTTTGGATTTTCTCTTTATTGACAGATGTAGCAGTTTTTTTTGATACTAATTCCTGGAAACACTTGGTAAACTAACTCTCAATATAAACAGGAATATGAATATTATATATTGTATTTTTAAAATGTGTTCTCCTGTATTGGCAAGGCAGTGTGGACTTAGGAAAGGATGTTATAAATAGAAAGGCAATCATTGAATTTTGACTTTGTTTAAATTTATAGAGACTGAAATTGCATTTTCCTGGAAAATGGTGTCTCAAGGATCACTAAAATGTAATTTTAACTTCGGATGACACCAAAATTAAACCAGGTACCAGGTACTTTGGCTTAAAATCATTTGTGAACACTGACAGTGGGCCTTGTAAAAATCTTGTTAATATCACTGTCCTGACTTTCATTCTCTTAAATCAATAAACAGTCAATTTGTCCACCAATAGCCCATTTTATTAGGTAAATGTGCAGTGATTTCCATCAATAGACACATGTCACCTCAAGTGCTGGAGGTCTTGTACTTGCAGATGTTATGTTTATCTTTTATGAAATTTATTGCTAAACTCTAAGAGCTTTGGAAAAATTAAAATATTTCCCCAGGGAAGTTCTAAGGTCGAGGCATAATTCTGTTGCGCCTTTCTGGATGATGATGCATTCAAAACCGAAACCACCAAAAGCTGCTTATGGAGTTTCCAAAAGAATAATGATTTTTTAGGAGCGATTTGACTTGGGGTCCTCATATCCTCAGTGGATGAATACAGTAGCCGTTTCCCCTGTGTTATCTAGGGCAGACAGAGTCATTATTTCCAAGACAGCAGGACAAGCGCCACCCCAAGTGACTGTTAATCCCCTGTGACCTGCGCTACACAGGAACCCTTTCTGGCCAGAGCATCACACCTTCAGGGGCAACGGCCTTGAGAATGACAGACGAGCTTCTGGGAAGGCTGACTTAGCACAGTGGGGAGCTGGCTTAAACACTAAGAGGCAACGCAGATATACGGATCTCCCCAGATGAAAAGTGATTCTTCTATCTTCGTTGTGAAGGAGAGAAAGAGCTATAGGGTCACAGCCATTAGCAATTGAAATTTTTATGGCTCAGTTGAATAAAAAATGTCATAGAGAGATCAGATCACATCATTAGTTCTGGAGAAAGAAAAAAAGACAGGGAAAGTATAAGTGACACTGCCTTCAGGATGAAATAAGAAATGATATGAAGAGAGCTGAGTTACTCCTAAACTTTTCATGTGATGGTCCAGGAATAAAAATAGAAACCAACGAATCAGTGCATATATATGTATACACAAACATGTATGTATGTATATATATATAATCCCACTGACAGAATTTATAATTGAAACGTACTCCTCAGATCTTTATTCTTTAGTGAGATACTTTTTATTGTTACTGTTCAGTCACAAAGTCCTGTCTGACTCTTTGTGAGCCCATGGACTGCAGCACACCAGGCTTCCCTGTCCATGACCAACTCCCAGACTTTGCTCAAACTCATGTCCACTGAGTCGGTGATGCCATCCAACCATCTCATCCTCTGCCGTCCCCTTCTTCTCCTGCCCTCAATCTTTCCCAGCATCCTGGTCTTTTCTGATGAGTTGGCTCTTCTTATCAGGTGGCCAAAGAATTGGAGCTTCAGCATCAGTCCTTCTGATGAATAATCAGGGTTGATTTCCTTTAGGATTGAATGATTTGATTTGCTTGCTGTCCAGGGCACTCTCAAGAGTCCTCTTTAGCACCACAGTTTGAAAGCATCAATTCTTTTGTGCTCAAGTCTTCTTTACAGACTGACTCTCACATCCATACTTGAGACTTGTAGAGAAGAGCATGAGGACTTGTATTTTGAAGAGCAAGCTGAGTTTCTTTGAGAGAAATTGACTCATAATTAATGAACAACCACAGGGAGGCATCTTTAGTCTGGCATAATGAAGAGAGCTAGCTCAGACAGCAGCTTCTGACAGATCTGAACTGGAATCCTGGTCTCAGTTCTGTCAATATGGTACCAAGTCAGGGTTTGACCTGGGGGCTGTCAGGAGGGTATGGTGGCCAGGGACCCACCCACAAAGCTGGCATCTGAGCTGCTGCTTGCACCTCGCTCCCATGGGAGGCAGCTGAATTCAATGGGAAATATGTGACCACCCCATTGATATTCACTAATGGATGGCTCTCCTATGGAAGCTGCCTTGGTCCCTGGATGAGTCAAGTTCATGAAGACACGCAGATTGGGGTGGCCCCGAGTCGGGGGTCGGGGACAGGGAGTTAGCATTGAGTGTGGACAGAGGCTCAGTTGTGAAAGGTGAAAAAGATTTCCAGATGTGGTAAGGGTTTCTCAGCAGTGTGAGTGTATTGTATGGCAAAACCACTATAATACTCTATGGTAATTAGCCTCCAATTAAAAAAAAAAAAAAAAAACTCTTGACAAAAAAAATCCTAATGAATGGTAATTTTAAAAATGGTTAAGATGGTAAATTTTATGTTATGTGTATTTTACCACAACTTGAAAAAAAAACTGCTGAAATTGAGTTGAAAAGTCTATAAAGCCCTGTGTTTTAAATGGACTCTTATTTTTAAAAAATTTATAGAAGTATATTTGATATACAATATTATGTTATAGGTGTACAACAAAGTGAATCACTGTTTTAAAAGTTATACTATATGCTTATAAAATACTGACTCTAGTCCCTGTGTTATACACTATATCCTGGTAGCTTATTTTGTGCATAGTAGTTTATCTCTCTTAATCCCTTACCCCACGTTGCCCCTCCCCCTTCCCTGTCCGCACTGGTAACTACTACTTTATTCTATAGTAATCGGTAATTTGTTTTCTATATCTGTGAGTCTGTTTCTTTTTTGGTTTATTGACTCAGTTCACTCGCTCAATCGTGTCCAACACTTTGGAAAAATGTGACCGCATGGATTGCAGCATGCCAGGCTTCCCTGTCCATCACCAACTCCTAGAGCTTACTTAAACTCATGTCCATCAAGTCAGTGATGCCATCCAACCATCTCACCCTCTGTCATCCCCTTCTCCTCCAGCCTTCAGTCTTTCCCAGCATCAGGGTCTTGACTAGTTTGTTTTATTTTTTAGATTTCACATGTAAGTGATATCATACAGTATTTGCCTTTCTCTTTTAGACTTGCTTCATAAGCATAATATTCTCCAGGTCCATCCCTGATGTTGTGAAAGGCAAGATTTCATTCTTTTTTAAGGCTGAGTAGTATTCCAATGTATATATGTACCATATCTTCTTAATCTATTCATCTGTTAATGGACACTTAGGTTGCTTCCATATCTTGGCTATTATAATTAATGCTGCTATGAACATTGAGGTATATGTATCTTTCAGAATTAGTATTGTCATTTTTTCAGATATATATCTAGGAGTGGAATTGCTGGGTCATGTGGTAGTTCTAATTTTAGTTTTCTGAGAAACCTCTATACTGTCTCCACAGCGGTTGCAACAATTTACACTCCCCTAGCACTGTAGGAGGGTTCCCTTTTCTCCATGTCCTCACCAGCACTTGTTTTACTGTTATTTTTGGTGATTGCCATTCTTACAGGTGTGAGTTGCTTTGTCATTGTGATTTAGATTTTCATTTCCCTAATGATAAAAAAAAGGAAGAAGTAAAAATGTCACAACCTGCAGATGACATGATACTATACATAGAAAATCCTAAAACTGCTACCTGAAAGCTACTAGAGCTCATCAGTGACTTTGGTAAAACCTCAGGATACAAAATTAGTATACAGAAATCTGTTTCGTGTCTATACATTAACAGCAAACTGTCTGAAAGAGAAATTAACACATTATTGACTGGAGACATATTACAGCTAGTCATTACTTTCTGCAAAAATCCCCTCGTCAATAATGTGTTAAGGAAACAATCCCATTTTCCATTCCATCAAAAAGAATAAAATACCTGGGAATAAACCTACCTGAGGTAAAAGACCAGTATTCAAAAAACTATAAGATGGGGATGAAAGAAATTGAAGATGACACAAACAGATGGAAAGATACACCATGTTATGGATAGGAAGAATTAATATTGTTAAAATGACCATATTATACTAGGCAATCTATAGATTCAGTGCAATCCCTAGAAAATTTCACAAAACTGAAGCCTCCTACTTTTTGTTTTCTTTTTAAGTCAATTTTCATTGGCGTTCAGTTGCTGTACAATGTTCTTAGTTTCTACTGCACAGCACAGTGAATCAGCCATATGTGTATATACACACACATACATCCCCTCAGATTTTGGACTTCCTCCCCATTCAGGCCTCCACGGTGCATTAAGTGGGGTTTCCTGTGCAATATAGTAGATTCTCATTAGTTACCTGTTTTATACATGGTATCGATGGTGTATATGTGTCAGTTCTAATCTTCTGATTCGTCCCAACCCCTGCTTTCTCTTACTATCCATATATTTGTTTTCTACATCTGTGTTTCTATGTATGCTTTGCAAATAAGATCACTTATACATTTTTCTAGATTCCATATATATGTTAACATGCAACATGTGTTTTTCTCTTCTGATTTACTTCACTCAGTAGGACATTCTCTAGCTCCATTCATGTTGCTATAAATGGCATTATTTCATTCTTTTTAATGGATGAGCAATATTCCATGATATAGAGGTACCACTTCTTTATGCATTCCTCTGCTGATGGACACTTAGGTTGGTTCCATGTCTTGGCTATTGTAAATAGTGCTTCTGTGAACATTGGGATGCATGTATCTTTTTGAATTATGGTTTTCTCAGGTGGTGCTAGTGGTAAAGAACCCACCTGCCAATGCAGGAAGCATAAGAGATATGGGTTCAATCCCTGGGTAGTGAAGATCCCCTGGGGAATGGCAACCCACTCCAGTATTCTTGCCTGGAAAATCCTGTGGACAGAGGAGCCTGGCAGGCCATAATCCATAGTGTCACAAAGAGTCGGACACAACTGAAGCGACTTGGCATGCATGCTGGGTCTTAGCATGCAGGCACCCAGGAGAGGGATTGCTGGATCATATGAAGCCTACCTTTAACACACTTGAATCTAAGGGATTCATTTGTTCAAAACAAATCTTGTTGAACTTCACAAAATATGTGTGAAGGAAACAGGAAAGAAAGAGATCTGGCTGGGAGCTGCCCCCAGAAAGCAGTTCTCATCCAGGCTGATGTATTGGACAGATGCTGAAGGTCAGAGGCAGCAGCAGTTATGGGCTCTGCAGTCACCTTTCAGGAGGAAGAAGTCCTGTTGTTGCTTTATCAACCTTGTTTCCTTCCGGCTAGCATAGATGTTGGAACACGGTCGGGTCTCAGTAAAAATTTGCTATATAAATAAGTAGATTTGTCCTCTGGTGGAACATAGCTCTTTTAAGGGCCTGCAGTTTTACTAATCTGATCACATTAGAAAGGTCCTCTGTCCTGTGGAGATGGGGGACTAAATCGCTCAGTTTCTGTGATGTACACCCTCCACGACCACTCAAGGTTGTAACATTATATGTGTGTGTGTGTGTGTTTCTGTGCACATATAAAGATGCTTTTAAGACATCTAGAAAACCCAGAAAACCTCTCCACAAAGGTGATAGTGGTGGTGGTTTAGTCACTAAGTTGTGTCCGATTCTTTGTGACCCCATGGACTATAGCCCACAAGGCTCCTCTCTCTGTGGGATTCTCCAGGCAAGAATACTGGAATGGGTTACCATTTCCTCCTCCAGGGGAGCTTCCCAACACAGGGATCGAACCCGGGTCTCAAACCCAAGTCTCTTTGATTTTAGGCAGATTCTTTATAGCTGAGCCTCCAGGTAACCCCTGGTTCTGTGTCCTTATAAATATACATTTGAAACATATACTTTAAATAACATATTATAGGTACGTTATGCCTCCTTAGGGGCTTCCCTCCTGGCTCAGATAGTAAAGAATCTCCCTGCAACGCAGGAGATCTGGGTTCGATCCCTGGGCCTCAACAGACATACACCTCACTGCACACATTATAGGCACTGAATACATAGTGAGTCCTATTATTTCTTCCTGCTGCTATTGTAACAAGCTTATTTTAAACCAGTATGATATAGATCTTGTCTCATTCTTTTTGTTTATTGGAGTATTTTTTTTACAGTGTTATGTTAGTTTCTGCTGTTCTGTGAAGTGAATCGGCTGTATGTATACACATATACTGTCCCTCGTGGACCTGCGTTCCCCACCCCTCACGTCCCACTCCCAGCCGCCCCGCGCCTCACGCCCCGCCTCGCGTCCCACCCCCAGCCGTCCCTCCCCTCACGCCCCGCCCCTCGCGTCCCGCCCCTCGCGCCCCGCCCCTCACCTCCCCGCCCCTCACGCCCCGCCCCTCACACCCCGCCCTTCACGCCCCGCCCCTCACGTCCCACCCCTCACATCCCACCCCCAGCCGCCCCGCCCCTCGCGCCCCGCCCCTTACGCCCCGCCCCTCGCGCCCCGCCCCTCACGGAAACCGAGCTGAGCGCCCTGCGCGGGGCAGCAGGCTCCCAGTGACCGTTTCACACGTGGCGGTGCACACTGTTAACGCCACACGCCCAGTGTATCCCAGCCGCTCCTTTCCCAGCCTCTGTCCACGGCTCTGTTCTCTACATCTGCATGTCTGTTCTTGCCCTGCAAATAGGCTCATCTGTACAATTGACTTAGCTTGTTATGAAAAGGCTTGGTCCTTCTGCCACTCTTATGCAGTCTGCAGGTTTAAACCAAGGAAATGGCAACCCACTCCAGTACTCTTGCCTAGAAGATCCCATGGACGGAGGAGCATGGTAGGCTACAGTCCATGGGGTTGCAAAGAGTTGGACACGACTGAGCGACTTCACTTTACTTGATAAGCAATTTAGGGTCACAGCTCTGATGATAAACCTGCAGAGTGAATACAGGTCAACATGTACACCAATTCATTGATGTCGTCACTCGTCCACCTACCACCCTTTTACCCAAGGCCCACTGTGTGCTGGCCTCCACACTATGGTCTAAATGGTCCTGCTCTCCAGGTGTTTAACCTGAGGAAAGAAACACAAAGGCAGAGGGCTGTGGTTAGAAGTTCTGGCTTTCATCTCTGAAATAAGGAAAGGTCAGAGTTGTGGATTCCTTCCATTGCAGGATTCTCTGGGAGCTCACTGCACAGGCTGCAGAGGTCCATACGGGCTTCTTCAGCTGGTGTGTAGCGGAACTATGGGGGTTAACTGGACAGATTTCTTTCCAAATGGAGAGCAGAGAGGCTGGGAGATTGTAACTTCTATCTTCTGGCACAAAGTTAGTAGCACTGTGGTTCTTGCTTTCTCTCCTCCCACACATCATCCTGTTTTTCCTTCACAGCTCCCATGAGTAGTATGATAAATTACACAGTGATGTACAGAAGGCAACTTGCCAGCCGCAGGCACTGTGAACCGCCATAGCGTTGTCATATTCCCTAACTGGGTCCTCATTACTTCCCCAGTTGTATTCTTAGTAATGGCTGTGCCATCCATATAACACTTATTTTTTCAAACTAAAATCATTATAAATCACATTATCAATATGGATGCATTTTAAAAATTATATACTGCAGGAGGAAAGAATTCAAGATGGAAATGCAAGTTCGGCAAGGATATATCATACCTACGTAAGTGGCAGACCATACAGGCATGCATAAATCTTGTCTCCCTCTGTGACTATACATTTACTGATAGAAGTGTTGGGGATAAATCTGGAGGACTTTTGCATGAGTATAATTCGTGATTCAATGAACAAAAATCAAAATCTCAGGAATGCAAAACTTCAAGAATCCCGTGAGTTGTATGTAACAGATTTCTAGCGAGATCTCACAGGTCTCTGAGTGTAGGTGTTGGCACTTTATTGCTTCACAGTACGATTCCACAGTTAACGCCTTACCTCCTCACTGCACATTTGGTAGAGCCAAGATGCCTGAAGAGTCATTAAGATCTATGCATGTCAGAAAAGCAAAAATAACCTTCTTTAATTGAAAGTAGGGCACATTTTAAAAAATAACAAAAGGATCTTCTGGGGAAAATATTTGTATTTTCCATAAATCCTCTTCTCCTTCGATGAAGAGGGAAATAAAACATATGTATGGTAGGAGAAGGAGAGAATGTAAGGTGAAACTGTCAGTCACTCAGTTGTGTCTGACTGTTTGCCACCACATGGACTATAGCCCACCAGGCTCCTCTGTCCATGGGATTCTCCAGGCAAGAGTACTGGAGTGGGTTGCCATTTCCTTCTCCAGGGGATCTTCCAACCCGAAGATCAAACCCGGGTCTCCCGCATTGCAGGTAAATTGTTTACCATCTGAGCCACCAGGCAAGTCCCAGAGAATGAAAACTACTCCTTTAAAAGGTGTCCTGCTCACCCACTCAACTGTCCTCCCCCGAGGCATTGTCCCAGCTGTGTGGGACAACAAGTGAGTCTGAATGCGGACTGTGGCAGGCGGTATAGACTGTGTGGGGACATGAGGTGGGGAGTTTGCCCTGAGAGTCGGAGAGGACGAGAACACTGAAGACTAGACCCCAGGCTGTGTGTGTTCGGTTGCGTCTGACTTTGCCAGGCTCCTCTGTCCATGGATTCTCCAGGCAAGAATGCTGGAGTGAGTTGCCATTTCCTCCTGCAGGGGACCTTCCTAACCCAGGGATCAGACTGGCATCTCCTGCATCACACGCAGATTCTTTACCACTAGCATCACCTGGGAAGCCCCAGAACAGAGGTGGACACACAGGGAGCTACTGTGTGAAAACTTAACATAGTGATGATATTTGTAACCTTGGGTTAGGATTGAGATTGGATCAGGAAAACCAGAGAGGGCAGGAAGGGCAAGAGGCAAGAAGAGAGAATGGATCTCAATCCAGTTCCAGAAAAACCTTCCTCCTGAGTCCTGTGGAGGAAGAAACCAGCCTTGACTGTCAGGAGCCACGTGAAACTGAAGCTTCCAAGAGCTACTGGAGGGGATGGCAGCGTGGACACAATTCCCTAGAGCTAAGAATGCCGTCTCCTGGAGAGGCACGCCTGGCTTCACCCCTAGGTGGAGATGCATGCCTGCTTGTATGTACTTCCACTTCCATATGTGTGACAGATCCTAATGAACTTGCATTTCCATCTTGAATTCTTTCTTCTTCCAGCGTATACTTTTTTAAATGCTTCCGTATTGGTAATGTGATTTATAATAATTTTAGTTTTAAAAATTAAGTGTTAAGTGGATAGCACACTCATTACCCTTACTCACTTGAATCTGTTTTTGCATAGAAATAGGAATAGAAAATAACAAAAGGAAGGTGGTTTTATCATTTTCACAGGGTTGTGAGAATCCAAAAAATGTATAGATGCTAGCACTTTGGAACATGCACAGTTCTTTACAAGTGCAAAGTAATAGTATCATCTGGGCAATGTATTACCCTCAGCTGAAACCTCTCCTTTAATATCTTTCTGACAGAATGGGAAAGCAGGTGGCATACTCCTGTATAATTTCTCCATTTCCAGTATTGATGGTATAGACAGTGTCAATGCAAATAGAAAAAATAAGAGATTTAGTTCTCCCTACGGAAAATGAGGGAGGAGACCCTTCCCAACCCATTTCTCTGTTCCCCTGCCTTTTCTTAGAGCATTTTCTCTGTCTCTTTGAAATGTGTCTAAGTCTTTTCCAAAGCTAAATAAGCCTCTCGTCAGCTTCAAGACCTGGGAATGTCTTTATCAAGGATCTGAAAAATAGCTCTTGAAAATGAAATCATGGGAAGGATAAGGCCCCCAACATTCCAGGTTCTTTGAAGGCAGAAGCCTAGCCTTGAAGAACAGCTAGCTCTGTAACTGCCTCCTGTAATAAAGAGGTGGAAATGTGACTTTTCCTTTATATAAAGTCAAGTTGCTAACATCAGTGGTCACCCCATCTACCAAGTAAATTTAGGATGAGCTGTGTGTATGCCAAATAGGGCTGTCATATCTTGAACACTCATTACTGTCCATCCTGAGAACATGTATATAGTGAATCACACCTGTTGACCACATTGCTCTTCCTTTTTGGAGTTACATTCCAATAAATCCATCATAAATTGAATATCATAAATTAATATCATTAATTCAAAAATGCACCGAGTACACCTAACATACAGAAATCACAGCTGAGTCCAGCTTGCCTGAATGTGCTCAGAACATCTATGTTAGCCTCTAGCCAGGCAAAATTAACTACCACAAAGCCTATTTTATCATCAAGTGTTGAATATCATATGTAATGTATTGAATTTTGTACTGGAAGTGAGAAACAGAATGGTTGTAGGTGATTCAGCTGTTGACCCTCATGATTATTAGGCTGTGGGAGCTGCCCAGCATCACAGGAGTATTATACCCTGGATCACCAGCTAAGGAAAAGGGCAAAATCTAGCATTCATAGTATGGTTCCTAGTAAATGTGCGGTACTTTCATGCGGTAAAGTCAAAAACCTGTAAGTGAAACCGCTGAGTCCTATACTGTCCGTGTAATAAAAGGGTGGGATCTCTGTCTTTGAATCTCCTTTGAGACTTGCCTTGGTGGACGTTGCATTCTGATTTAATAGTTATCCAAGAGCAAAACTGTTTTGTTCCCTTCCACCTTTGTGAAGGAGGGTTCCCTGGTGCCTCAGGGATAAGGAATCCACCTGAAATCCAGGAGACATGGGTTCGAGATGCTGGTTCAATCCCTGGGTTGGGAAGATCCCCTGGAGAAGGAAATAGCAACCCACTCCAGTCTTCTTGCCTGGAGAATCCCATGGACAAAGGAGCTTGCAGGCTACAGTCCATGGGGTCAGCAAGAGTCAGACACGAGTTAGTGATTAAACCTCCACCATCTTTGTGGAGAGGTTTTCTGAGTTTAAAGGAGATTTTGTTGTTAATTCTCTTTCCCTGGCAATAGCATAGTGTTTAATATCATGGAGTGGTACTGGGCTGCCTGGGTTGAGAGGCCTAGTGTTTTTTTTACCCCCCAACTTCACAGTGCAGCATGTGGGTTCTTAGTTCCCTGACCAGGGATCAAACCCTTGCCCTCTGAGTTGGGAGTAGAGCCTTAACCATTGGACCACCAGGGAAGTCCCCTATACTGGGTGGGTCTAGGTCATAGCTCTTGCCATGACTAGCTCTATGGCCATTGCCAAATCACCTAACAGCTCTCTACCCAAGGCTGTAGATTTCTAAAATGAAGATACTGATACCCAGCTCACAGTGATAGCAACAGAATGATTAATAAACGGGATCATACCTATCAAGCATATTAAACAGTACTTGGGACCATGGATAGAACATATGGCTTAGTTACCAATGTAAGTCCAATTATGGCACACAGTTTATTTAGTTCTGACTGTGGTAGGCTAATTCAACTATTCATGAAATTTTGGAATTTGGAAGGACATTAGGAATTGTCAGATCGAGCTTCTTTCTTAACAGTGAAATTATTGGGCTGAGCTGGGAATGATGCCTCGTCTTCTGATACCAGCCCAGCCCTGCCACACTCCTTTTCTCCAGTGGTTTGTTGCAAACTGACATATGACTGAAAAGACTGAAGTAGAGAGACTGGTCTTTCCCTTCCATTTGTGCTCAGTTGTTGAATTGTGTCCAACTCTTTACAACCGCATTGGCTGTAGCCCACTAGGCTCCTCTGTCCATGGCATTTCCCAGGCAAGAATACTGGAGTGGGTTACCATTTCCTCCTCCAGAGGATCTTCCCAATCTGGAGATCGCCCCCATGTCTCTCGCCTCTCTTGCATTGGCAGGCAGATTATTTAGCAGTAGTGCCAATATTTTTCCAGATTAGCGGAATTATGCTGAGTGAAGAGGAAAAGAATATCAAAACATAAAAAAAAAAAATCCGTCCCACTCAACCTTGCTTTTTTCCATGTCAACAGCAGTCAATGTAAATTTAGTAGCAGATTTATATGAATCAATTGATTGCTAATAATAATGATCATATATATTGATAAGGGTGGTAGTGAAGTTGATGGGGATAATTTGCAGTGATTAGAAAGTACTCCTGGAAGGAAAGACAAAGAATCATTTATGTACATCTTTCCTAGTTTGGGAATCTTCATTAATATCCATTACAGATTATCTTTCTGACTCTAATGATATAATTCTGGTGACTCTAAGGATCTCTGAATGAAGTCATTTAGGTAATATTCCCCCTCTCCTTTGAGCTTTTTCAGGTACAAAAAAAATCTTCCCTGGTTTCACCTTTAATTCTTTTTTTTAAAAGTTAGACTAGAATTTCTTTAAAAATTATTTTAGTTTCTGCTGTACAACAAATATGAATCAGTTGTATGTGTGTGTATATATATATATATATATATATATATATATATATCTCCATGCCCTGCCTCTTGTGTCTCCTTCCCGCCCCCTATCCCACCCTCTATGTCATCACAGAACACCAAGCTGAGCTCCCTGTGCTATTCAGCACGTTCCCACTGGCTATCTGTTTCACACAGTTAGTGTATATATGTCGATGCCACTGTTTTTTTTTGTCTCACTCTCTCATTTCTCCACGGTGTCCACAAGTCCGTTCTCTACATCTGCATCTCTATTCCTGCCCTACAAACAGGCTCATGTGTACCATTTTTCTAGATTCCACATATATGCATTAACATATGATAGTTTTTGCCCTCTGACTTACTTCTCTCTGTGTGACAGACTGTAGTTCCATCCACGTCTATAAGTAGCCCGATAGCACCCCTTTCTGTGGCTGAGTAATACTACGTTGTATATATGGACCGCATCTTCTCTACCCGTTCATCTGTAGATGGACGTTTAGGTTGCTTCCACTGTCTTGGCTACTGTAAATAGTGCTGCAGTGAACATTAGGGTGTACGCTTCTTTTTGAATGATGATTTTCTCAAGGTATGTGCCTGTGTAATTCTGTTCCATTTTTGGGGCCTCTAAGACAGCTTTCATTGATTCCTTTTCACATAACAATACTTCTAGGTGTTTTTAACTTCTATGACTATTATTGTAATTTATATAGACATCATCCGTATATGGTTCCCTACATCCCATATTTCATAGTCCAGCTTGTGGAATGATTATTCTGACCTTCACTCTTAGAAGTGAAGTATACTTCCATCTATACTTTGAGTTCTTGACCTTACTCTGACTCTTTGAAGTTTTGTCTGATGTCTATATCCATATCTATCTATATTACTCTCAGTAGAAACTGATGGCATTGAGTATCTGCTCCTTAAATTATTCCACTGACACTTCAAAACCACCTTTAGGAGATGCTATTCTCCATCTGGGCATCTTCTGCTCACGAGGGTTTGAAGTCTTGCTGTTCATTCTCTTTCATTTTTCTAAGGTATCTAAATGTAGCCAGTGATGTCATGTTACTCCTTTTTCCTTGAAGGTCTGTGTCTCGCATGTTTGTTACCCTTTCATCTCTACTGCTGCCCCTTATTCTGATGGTCAGTAACCTGCACCTCCTGCAGGAGTCTTCTCATTTATTTGCTGACTTGGTCCTCCCCAGCCCTAAACTTGTCCATGAACTATTTACTGACCACTCGTTCAATCCCCGGGTCGGGAAGATCCCCTGGAGAAGGACATGGCACCCCACTCCAGTACTCTTGCCTGGAGAATCCCATGGACGGAGGAGCCTGGTGGCTACAGTCCATGCGGTTGTAAAGTCAGACGCAACTGATGTTACTTAGCAAACACAGCACGTGTCAATGAGGCTTTCTAGAAAAAGTTGTATAAACTAATCAGTGGCCCCATTTGCTTATATATAGCCACTTTGGGGTCCTTGTCAAGGTCTTCTACGATCTCGGTTTCACTAGGTTTGTATGATCTGATTTCCAGTATCATAAAACACAACAGCCTCAGTATATTCAGACCTTTTATTGTTGTTTCCTTTTTAGAACTCTCCAATACAGATTGCTCATGACTAATCTCACACCCTGTATAACAACAGCAAAACCCACACAAACACACTATCTGTTACTAGCACGCTGAATTGTAACCCTGCTGATGAGTCAAAATCTCATAACTGTACAGGGTTCAACCCGAGTGCCTCCTCTCCCATGAAGCCTTCCGAGAGTGTTCCACGAGTGTTGAAACTGCCCAAGAACATTCTGTGAAGGAATTCGGGAGCTATTTCTTTCTTAAAACTTTCCAGAATATGGTCTTTGCTGATTGATTCATATACAATAACACATTTTAAAAACCAAAGTGCTGAAATGTTTGCATCAAATATGTATTGTCTTCTCTAAAATCATTCAAGAAACTATATCATGATATGGCTATTGTTCAAATGCTACCCTGGTGGCTCAGTGGTAAAGAACCTGCCTACCAATACAGGAGATGCAGGTTCAATCCTTGGGTTGAGAAGATCCCATGGAGAAGAAAATAGCAACCCACTCCAGTATTCTTGCCTGGGAAATCCCATGGACAGAGGAGCCTGGTGAACTATAGTTCATGGAGTTGCAAAAAAGTTGGACATGACTGAGTGACTAAACAACAAAAACAAATTGTTCAAACACATTTCATTTTAATATTGTGAGTGATAAAAATCATGTCTTGAGAATGGATAGGATTTTTGACCACAATGATAGTAATTCATAGTTACATCTGTGGAACATAGGTGATTGGCTTGGCTGACACAACTCTGCAGGGTAAAATAAAGTGTCATGCTGAAGCAATGAGTTTATTTAGCTTTTTTTTGCAGAAATTTTAGACCAGCTCCAAAGCTGAATTCTGAGTGGCAGAGTTGCTGGAATGGATAAACTATTTCTGTATGCCTAGTTAGAAGAGGGTTCTTCCTCATCCCTGGGGTTGGCCGGTACCCCTGTGCACTCTGTGGGTTCCCCAGCAAGACTGGAACTTTCAGATTCAGGTCCTGGGTAAAGCCTGTGGCAGAGGTCACCATCCTGGGCATCATTCATCCATTGGCTTCTGGTGGGTTTTGAGGCAGGGAGAAGACTGGCTTGACTGGGTCGGGCCAGCTAGCCACTGTCCCCTGACAAGGGAGTCAGGTGGGAGGATGTGTCAAGCACCAGGTTGGGGGGGCCGGGTCCCCAGGGCCTGCAAGGGTCTGTACCTGTTTAGAAAGTGTACTGAGGCATGAGGGGTATAAATAGCCAGTAAAAAAATGCCATGACTGGTACCAGTGGGAGAAAGGAAAATGTTTTATGTTTTAAGTGAACAAAGAATTTTAGGAATCCCTTTTTCTTGCCTTTTGATGAAAGAGGCTTGTATTTTTGTTTTGCACTGGGCAAGACAAGTAAGGTAACTGGTGCTGCTTCTAATCATTACTCTTAAGTGGCTCTCCAGGAATTCACTAGTTTTTTTTTGGTAGATTTTTACCCATTTGGACTAATCTCATCGCTATTGTATCTGGCTCTCAGTTAAGTACCTGATGACAGATGATTATATATATTTTTTAAAAAGACAGAAAAGAAATAATACAGAAGCACATGAAAAACAAAACACAGCACCTAATGTGCCTTAGTTGCTCAGTCGTATCTGACTCTGTGAACCCATGGACTGTAGCCCCCCAGGCTCCTCTGTCCATGGAATTCTCCAGGCAAGAAATACTGAACTGGGTTGACATTCCCTTCTCCAGGGATCTTCCCAACCCAGGCATCGAACCTGGGTCTTCCGCACTGCAGGCAGATTCTTTACAATCTGGACCAAGAGGCAACTGATAGTATAGGGAAGTATTTTGGATATTCTGAGTGCTTCAAGAGAAGTTGAAATGATCACTCTCAGAAAGTTTTGTTTAAACTGTGTTAGTTGTCAAGACTGTTTGAGGATGACCTCTGAGAAAGCAACGAATGAACAGATTGCTTAGGGATCACAGACATGTTTATATACACATTAGATAGAATGTTCCAGTAGACAGAATAATCCTGAATTCTGAAAAGAAATTATCTACATTGCAGAGATTCTAAGAATCCATTCATGCTAATAGTGTTAAAGAAGTCTATTATATTGACTAAGAAAGAAACAGGCAGAGATTCTCATAAGCTAAATTGCAGACCAGTTGTCAAACTAAAGTAACGTGTTAACTGCAGTTTTCAAAGTCAGTTCTTTACTCATGGATAATTTTAGTGAATTAGGACAGGAATGTGATTTTTTTTTCTTTTAAAATTTATTAATTTTTAATTGAAGAATCATAATTTACAGTAATTGTGTTGGTTTCTGCCAAACATCAACATGAACCGGCCATAGATATACCAAAGTCCTCTCCATCTTGACCCTCCCTCCCACCTTCCTCTTCTTCCCACCCCTTTAGGTTGCTCCTGAGCCCTAGTTTGAGTTCCCTGAGTCAGACAGCAAATTCCCATTGGCACTCTATTTCACATATGGTAGTGTATGTTTCCATGTTCCTCTCTCCATACCTCCCCCCCTTTCCTTCCTCCCCTAACCCCATGTCCACATGTCTTTTCTCTATGTCGTTGTCTCCATTGCTGCCCTACAAATAATTCCATCAGTGCCATTCTTCTAGATTTCCTATACTTATGTTAGTATATGATTTTTATTTTTCTCTTTCTGACATACTTCACTCTCTATAATAGGCTCTAAGTCCGTCCACGTCATTAGAAGTGAATCACAAGCGTTCCTTTTTAAGGCTGAGTAATATTCATTTGGAAAACTCAGCAGTGGCCACAGAGCTGGAAAAGGTCAGTTTTCATTCCAATCAAAAGAAAGGCAGTACCAAAGAATGCTCAAACTACTGCACAATTGCACTCATCTCACACGCTAGTAAAGTAATGCTCAAAATTCTCGAAGACAGGCTTCAACAGTACGTGAACTGTGAACTTTCAGATGTTCAAGCTGGGTTTAGAAAAGGCAGAGGAACCAGAGATCAAATTGCCAACATCTGCTGGATCATCGAAAAAGCAAGAGAGTTCCAAAAAAACATCTATTTCTGCTTTATTGACTATGCAAAAGCCTTTGATCATGTGGATCACAATAAACTATGGAAAATTCTGAAAGAGATGGGAATACTAACCACCTGACCTGCCTCCTGAAAAATCTGTATGCAGGTCAAGAAGCAACAGTTAGAACTGGACATGGAACAACAGGCTGGTTCCAAATTGGGAAAGGAGTATGTCAAGGCTATATATTGTCACCCTGCTTATTTAACTTATATGCAGAGTACATCATGCAAAATGCTGAGTTGGATGAAGCACAAGCTGGACTCAAGATTGCTGGGAGAAATATCAATAACCTCAGATATGCAGATGACACCACCCTTATGGCAGAAAGTGAAGAAGAACTAAAGAGCCTCTTGATGAAGGTGAAAGAGGAGGGCGAAAAAGTTGGCTTAAAACTCAACATTCAGAAAACTAAGATCATGGCATGTGGTTCCCTCACTTCATGGCAAATACGGGGGAAAACAATGGAAACAGTGAGACTTTGTTTTGGGGCTCCAAAATCACTGCAGATGGTGACTGCTGCTGTGAAATTAAAAGACACTTGCTCCTTGGAAGAAAAGTTATGACCAACCTAGACAGCATGTTAAAAAGCAGAGACATTACTTTACCAACAAAGGTCTGTCTAGTCAAAGCTATGGTTTTTCCAGTAGTCATATATGGATGTGAGAGTTGAATAATAAAGAAAGCTGAGTGCTGCAGAATTGATGCTTTTGAACTGTGATGTTGCAGAAGACTCTTGAGAGTCCCTTGGACAGCAAGAGTATCAAACTAGTTCTTCCTAAAGGAAATCAGTCCTGATTGTCTTTGGAAGGATTGATGCTAAAGCTGAAGCTCCAATAATTTGGCCACCTTATGGGAAGAACTGACTCATTGGAAAAGACCCTGATGCTGGGAAAGATTGAAGGTGGGAGGAGAAGGGGAAGACAGAGAATGAGATGATTGAGTGGCATACCGACTCGATGGACATGAGTTTAAGCAAGCTCTGGGAGTTGGTGATAGACAGGGAAGCCTGGTGTGCTGCAGTCCATGGGGTTGCAAAGAGTCAACATGACTGAGCCACTGAACTGAAATAAATATTCCATTGTGTAAATGTACCACAGTTTCTTTATCCGTTCATCTGTTGATGGACATCTATGTTGCTTCCATGTCCTAGCTATTGTAAATAGTGCTGCAATTAACATTGGGATACATGTGTCTTTTTCAGTTTTAGTTTCCTCAGGGTATTTGCTTCATAGTGGGATTGCTGGGTCATATGAGGTTTTGGGTTTCCCTAGTGGCTCAGAGAGTAAAGAATCTGCCTGCAATGTGGAAGACCTGGGTTTGATCCCTGGGTGGGGAAGAGCCCCTGGAGAAGGGAATGGCAACCCACTCCAGTATTCTTGCCTGGAGAATTCCAGGGACAGAGGAGCCTGGTGGGCTATAGTCCTTGGGGATGTGAAGAATCGGACATGACTGAGCGACTTTCACTCACTCACATGGTGGTTTTATTCCTCATTTTTTAAAGCATCTCCATACTGTCTTCTATAGTGGTTGTATGGATTTACACAGGAATGTGATTTAGCTGGTCTGGTTACTTGTCCTTAGGCTTCCCAGGTGGGAGTGGTAAAGAATATGCCTGACAATGTTGGATATGTGGGTTCAATCCCTGGGTTGGGAAGATCCCCTGGAGTAGAAAATGGCAACCCACTCCAGTATTCTTCCCTGGGAAATCCCATGGACAGAGAAACCTAGCAGGCTACAGTCCATGGGGTGGTAAAAGAGGCAGACAGGACTGAGTGACTGAGGACTCATGCACGTACTTGTCCTTAGGAAAGTTGACTCTGCAGAAAACTTGACATGATCAGATTTTAAGCCTTGCAAACTTCCTCTAGCAGATAGGGTTCTCTGATAATGTGCAACCCTCTGGCCAAAATAGAAATCACATGGCTCTTTAGGTTGTGAAGCAGCTAATAGAAGCTGGGGGAAGAGTCTAGTTTTTAATTCCATGCTGCCCTTTTCAGTGATGTGGAGAGAGCCCACACAGATGGCTTTGAGCCTTTTCATTTACTCTTGCATGACCCGTTTTTTCTTGCTGGCTGCTACAGCTCCACTCTGCTCTGAAGAGGGCATTCTCCACAGACAATTGCAGTAAGTGGTTTTCCTGAGAAACAGCTGGAACTCTCACTGAAATATAATGGAATTTCTAAAAACCTCTCAAGGTCTCTCATACCGTTTCTGGGCTCCTCTAGTGTTTAAAGTCTATTGATGACCATTGGTATTCATTTAAATACAGACTAGCCAAGTGGTTGATGCCCACAAAACAAGGGCTTCCTGTATCTAAAAGTGTGATGAGTTTTTTTTTTTTTTTTTTTTTGGTCATTATCAGACTTACATTCTGTTCTTTCTCATTTGTGCCAACAGGTGTTTAGATTTTCTAGGAAAATTGTTTACATTCAGAAAACTTCTTTTGTAAGTTGGCTAACATGTTATCTTTCCTTAAAGCAAGATACTTTCATGACATTACAAAGGATATTTTCATAAAATTGTCAATATTATTTCTATTTGTATATAGTAAATCTATACATTTTTTTCTTATGTTCCCATTGTTTCATTTATACTTAAAGAAGGAAAACATACCATAAATAATTGAGACACTGAGATTATTATCAGCAACAGGAAGCTATGTTTGTGTTCAGTCGTGTCTGACTCTTTGGGACCCATGCACTATAACCCACCAGGTTCTTCTGTCCATGGGATTTCCCAGGCAAGAATACTGAAGTATGTTGCCATTTCCTTCTCCAACTGGAAGCAATGGATGCTTTATAATCAAAAAAATTTAAGGCCATGTCAAGCATTGAATCTTCTGATATCCATGAGGAAACACTAGTATTCCTATTTCCAAAAAAACTGTGATTCAGAAAGATAAAGGCCATCTGTCATAGAATACAAGGATAGGAAGTAGTAGGTAGAATATAACACTTTAGTGTGTCTTATTAAAAGCCAAGAATTGATGACTTATAAATATAGTTATAGATTAGCAGTATTAATTACATAATAAAGGTAAGATGGCATCTACGTGCTAGAGGTAGAATCAAAATACAGAATGAAATAAGTCAGAAAGAGAAAAAGAAAATTGTACATGAATGCATGTGTGTGGAATCTAGAAACACAGGACAGAGGAACCTATTTGCAGGGCAGGAATAGAGACACAGATGAAGAGGATGGACATGTGTCCACAGAGGGGGAGGAGGGTTGAAGCCGACGGGGGCGGTAGCGTTGACGTGTGTGACCTGTGTCCACAGAGGGGGAGGAGGGTTGAAGCCGACGGGGACGGTAGCGTTGACGTGTGTGACCTGTGTCCACAGAGGGGGAGGAGGGTTGAAGCCGATGGGGACGGTAGCGTTGACATGTGCACCCGTGACGCAGCGGCTAGCGGGAAGCTGCTGCACAGCCCAGGAAGCATGACTCAGTCCTGGGGGGACGGGGTCTCGAGATGGAGGGGGCATGTGTATGGTGTTGGTTGGCGATTTAGTTGCCAAGTCGTGTCTGACTCTTATGACCCCATGGACTGTAGCCCGCCAGGCTCCTCTGTCCATGGGATTTCCCAGGCAAGAACACTGGAGTGGGCTGCCGTTTCCTCCTCCAAGGCACCTTCCTGAGCCAGGGATTGAACCTGGGTCTCTTTCCTGCTTTGTGGGTGGTTTCCTTTCCACTGAGCCACCTGGGAAGCCCAGACATATGTATCCATACAGCTGACTCACACATTATACAGCAGGGACTAACACAACGACATTGTAAAACAAATATACTAAAAAAAAAAAAAGAATGGTCTTGGACCAGAGAGGATAGGCAGATGAGTTTTTCCTTGATACATGAAGTGAATATTTGCTCAATATAGAGAAGCATTTTGTGTAGGTGATCTGCAAAGGGCTGAGGCTCTGAAGATTAATTTTGGGAGGAGGCATGTCTTGGACTGGATGCCTGCCTGGCGACTGGATGCCTTTGCCTGCCTGTTTTAATTCTGTGAGATCAGTTAGGACAGGATGGGGGCGGTCATCGAGTGTGGGGTGAACTCCGGGCTTATGGAATTGTCTTAGGTGGGAAATCCACACCTCCCTCTAGCCTCTCTAGTCCAGTGACCTGGGGTATGGAGGGAGTTAGGGTTTCCAGTTCTGTATGTGTGCTGCCTCTTTCTCTGGACACGTAGGACCAAAGAAAAATTAGAGAAATCCTTCAATTTCTTGTGAGAGCAGTATATATTTTAGAAAGCTAATTATTGGAGGGTACATCTTGCAAGAAGAAAAGTGCTGTTAAAATATAATGTGCTATCACACGTACACACACACATGTCTTTTATTTAAAAACTAACTGGTAAGTATCACACAGAATGAAAACAATGATGTCATCAACAGGTCTTACATTACGGGTCATTATTTAACAGTGTCATTGGTCTAAGTCATATGGAGAGTAACTTAATAGTTATCAAACAGTCAACAGACAAAATGTTATTTAAAATGTCTAAACTAAACCACTGTAATGTACCACATATATTTTAAAAATTAGTTTAATTGGGGAGGCTAATTACTTTATAATTTTGTGGTGGTTTTTGCCATACAGTGACATGAATCAGCCGTGGGTGTACATGTGTCCCCCCATCCTGAACCCCCCTCTCACCTCCCTCCCTGCCCCATCCCTCTGGGCTGTCCCAGAGCACCAGCTTTAAGTGTCCTGCTTCATGCAACCTAAATGCCCATCGGCAGACGAATGGATAAGGAAGTTGTGTACCACGTATATTTTAATGAAATATACCAGGTATATTTAAAATCGTTCAGTTTAGAAATGCTATCACTTAGATTAGTGATGTGCTCAGTTGCTAAGGTGTGTCTGACTCTGCGACCCCATGCACTGTGCACCAAGCTCCTCTCTCTGTGGGGTTTCCCAGACAAGAATACCTGAGTGGGTTGCCATTTCCTTCTCCATAGATTACTGATATCTCCAGTTAAATATGTATTTTTTCCCCACTTCTTCACTCAGTGTTGGGCATGCAGTAGACACTTAACCAGTACTCAAGCCAACAGGTATTACTTATATACATTAATATCTGAATGTCATACGATTGAAAGGCCATTAGACATAAAGTTTTAAATATGGGTTAAAATCCTGCCTTTGCTGTTTGTTAGATATGAGCCTTTGGACAAACACTTAAAAATCTCTGAGGCGCGGTTTCCTTACCTTCAACATGAGAATAAAAGAATATTTAGGGTGCAGGTTTCTTGTGATGATTAAATATTGCTTCCCTTATGTATGTGAAGGTGTCCAGTATCGTATAGGAGTCAGAATAGGATTTCTGTAAATCTTTATTGAGAACACAATAAAACAGAAAACATAAAAGGCTTAAATTTCAAAAACATTTTCAATTCTATACACATATCACTTTCTAAAACATGACAATTTTTCAGCAAATTCTTGAAAAGGAAAAAATGGACTGTCCAGAATGTTCCTTTGGGTTTTCGGCCAACCCCATATGACATGGGAACCTTTTCTTTCTGGCTAGCCTGATATATTTTTGCATTGTGTCATCTTTTGTCCTTCCTCACCTGCTCTTACCAGTAACTAAAAGCTGAATCCTGGAAATGATAGCAAACTTACATTCATCTTCCACAAAGTGTTGGTCTATGAGTCAAAAATCAGAAAATTGTTTTGTTCTTTTTGAACATTGAAATTAAAAGATTTCTAGTCAAGAAGCCCCAGACCTCTGAATCTTATAGCTGATTGAAAACTTTGTACTTTCACATTCAGGTACTATCTGTAAGTTATTTGAACACTATGGGCCCATTTGGTTTAAATGAACATTACAGTTAAAATCATATACAATTATATCAGAGAAATGTAAATTTAATAACTCAATAGAAATTTGAGTTTTCTTTTAATTAACTAGAAATCTATGAACATTTAGTACCAGGCTAAACTGCTGATGACAGAAATAGCAATCCCACTGCTAATAGGCTGATATATCCAATTTGTGGAAAATACCAAAGCTATTGTCTAAGGCTCCTTGAAAAAGCTTGAAACTTGTTCAAACACAGTGGACATTTATAAGAGAAATAGGAGAAAGGTAGTAAACCTCTGTTTTGGATTTGCTCTAGAATTGTAACTTATTAAATCAGATACAGAAATGAATTGGTTTTAAATGCCCAAAATTAAAGTGTTGCAAAGGACTCTTAAAGGCAAGAAGGCTATAAAAGCAACTTAAAACGTGATTATATGGACAGCAGTGTCATGCACTGAGGCGAGAACACTACTCGGGCATCCCACGGCCTGAGAAGCTGTGCTTGTGTTGTGGTTGTTTAGTCACTAAGTTGTGTTTGACTCTGCAGCCCTACAGACTGTAGCCCTGCAGGTCTCCTCTGTCCGTGGGTTTCCTAGGCAAGAATACTAGAGTGGGTTGCATTTCCATCTCCGGGGGATCTTCTTGGACCAAGGATCGAACCCGCATCCCCAGCATTGGCAGCTGGACTCTACCAATGAGCTACCTGGGAAGCCTGAGAAGGTATGCACAGGCTACATAATAGAGGACACAGACTCACCACGATCCTCGTTCACTTGGCTAACAAGTCTGCCATCTCCTAGGATGTATCTACATATCTTTTATGGTCAACTAACTGTCTTTCAGTCTTTACCAGGTCAATTATGCAAACATAATTTACAAGAATTGTAAGCAGATCAGTCAATATGCTAGTGGCAATCAACATATTCCCTCTCTTCCCACTAACCCAGGGTCAGCGCCCACAATCGGTTCCCTCCCACCCCAGCCCCCTGCATCAATAGAAGGAAAAGGTTCTCTGTAGCATCAGAATTCTAAGGAAGATGTGTATCCAGCAAAAAGTACTTTACATGCACAAGTATTCCCACTAAGATCTTATTATGATTCTTCCTTTTACCTCACATACAAAGAAATTACTTTAAAATTACCTAATTTACCTTGCATGTCACTCTTAAACTGCTGTAATTCAGACTTGTGGTTATTTCGGTCTATAATTACACAGCAGCAAAAGGAAGGGTTAGACATCCATCAAAACCCTTGTGAAATCATGAAAAGAAGATAGTGGGATCTTCCTGTAGTGGCACGCATCCAGGAGACATCACTGACAAAATAAGGCAGTGTTGGCTCTGGATTCTAGTGACATTTTACTATAAAGTGAAGCCAAATATCTCTCCTTGTCATGCCAGCTTACCCAAGAGCTAGCTCATGCATAGCATAAGGTAGGGGCAGAAGGATTCTGGTTGAGCGGAAGGATGGGGATGAGAAGGGAGAAAATGAGACGTGGTGAGGGACCTAACCTCCTTGAATATATGCTCTGCTTGCTTAGTGGCTCAGTCATGTCTGACTCTTTGCCACCCCATGGACTGTAGCCCTCTAGGCTCCTCTGTCCATGGGATTCTCCAGGCAAGAATACTGGAGTGGTTTGCTATGCCCTCCTCCAGGGGATCTTCCCAACACAGGGATCGAACCGAGGTCTCCCACATTGCAGGCAGATTCTTTACATTTGAGCCATGAGGGAAGCCCATAATAAAGGCAGATAAACACAGAGCAAAACATCCAGTAACAGGATTCTAGATAAAACCCTTACAAGAAATTCTGCTTAACTTCTACACTGGCTACAGCCTTCACTTCTCCATGTGTTGGCATGTGGTTGGGTTAAAATCTTCTCCTTTTAGATTCCTTTGAAACCTGGAAATAAAAATACCATGTGACCTAGCAATCCCACTACTGGGAATTTACCCTGAGAAATCCATAATTGAAAAAGATGCATGCACCCCAGTGTTCATTGCAGCTCTATTTAAAATGGCCAGGACATGGACACAATCTAGATTCTGTGACAGATGAGTGGATGAAGATGTGGTGCACATAAGTGACATATATACACATATATGATTAGCCATAATACAGGAAAGGATTCTGAGTCAGTTTAACTCAGGTTGATGAACCTAGAGTCTGTTATATGAGTGAAGCAAGTCTGAAAGAGAAAATCAAATATTGTGTATTAATGCATATATATTATTCTATTATTATCTGTTATTATCTATTCTATTGTATTATTCTTTTATTCTATATATATATATAGAGAGAGAATCTGGATAAATGCTACTGATGAACCTATTTGCAGAGCAGGAATGGAGATGCAGACATAGAGAATGGACTTCTTGACACAGCAGGGGAAAAAGAGGGTGAGGCACGCTGAGAGATTAACATTGATAGATATGCACAGTGGTGGTGGTTTAGTAGCTAAGTCGTGTCCGACTCTTGCGACTCTATGGACTATAAAGCCTTCCAGGCTCCTCTGTCCATGGGATTCTCCAGGCAAGAATACTGTGGGTAACTATCCCCTTCTCCAGGGGATCTTCCTGATCCAGGGATCGAACCCAGGTCTCCTGCATTGCAGGCAGATTCTTTACCATCTGAGCCACCAGACCAGCCTGTGAGTACGTAGATTGTCTTATCTAAATAGATATGGAGGACTTAAACCATCACAGTTAAAAGCGAGGAGCCAGGGTTGACCGTCAGAGCTTGTCCCAGCTCCACTACTTATGTCTGTGACCTTGGGGATATTCTTAAAATTGTCTGATTCTCAATTTCCTCTGTTGAGCTTCAATTATGAGATGGGACTATTAAAACATCTCTGCTTATAGAGTTACAGTGAAGAGATAAAAGAAGCCCCAATAATGAGTAATATTGAACCTGTCAATGACTGTGGTGAGTTCAGCGGGATTTTACTTAGAAAAAAAGTAAAAAAAAAAAACAAAAAAAAAAACCTAAATATGACATATCTTAAAACGCAGACTTTTTACATACATAAAAAGATACAAATGTGTATTTGATATTTATTGAAGATAAAATTACAACTTACTGTTAAAAATAATGAGTTATTGACCAGTTAGTTTCTTTCAAGCATAGAATTCTTACTAAACTGCACATAACATACTATCAAGATAATAATACTTCTGTTCAGTATTGCAATAAATTTAAGAAAAAGAAATGAATAAGAACATGAAAGGAACAACTAAGACATTATTTTCAAAATTGATAGAAGGCTTGCTATGTAATCAGAAAATCCTAAACAATCCAAACCTAAACTATTATGATCCTTAGAAGTAAAATGCTGGATGCAAGCTCAATATATATAAATCAACTGTCTGTATTTCAGAGACTAGTAATTTAAAAATTAAAAAAGTTTCCAATCCCACTATCTACAATAGCATCAAGTCTAGCAAAATTTTACAAATAAAGAAGACATAAACAGAATGAACACTGTGCTTACAGATAGGGAGATTCAATACCATAAAGATGTCAAGTCTCTCCAAACAGGTTTTGGGGCTTGAAAAGGTGCTCTTAAAATATTTGTGTGGACACATAAATGGTCCATCCTCAGTGATCAATGCACAGAAATGGAGGAAAGCAATAGAATGGGAAAGACTAGAGATCTCTTCAAGAAAATTAGAGATATCAAGGGAACATTTCATGCAAAGATGGGCTTAATAAAGGACAGAAGTGGTAGGGACCTAACAGAAGCAGAAGATACCAAGATGAGATGGCAAGAATACACAAAAGAACTGTATAAAAATATTTTAATGACCCAGATAGCCATGATGGTGTATTACTCACTTAGAGCCAGACATCTTGTAATGTGAAGTCGAGTAGGCCTTAGGAATCATCACTATGACCAAACCTAGTTGAGGTGATGGAATTACAATTGAGCTATTTCAAATCCTGAAAGATGATGCTGTGAAAGTGCTGTGCTTAATATGCCAGCACATTTGGAAAACTCAGCAGTGGCCAGGACTGGAAAAGGTCAGTTTTCATTTCAACCCCAAAGAAAGACAGTGCCAAAGAATACTCAAACTACTGCACAATTGCACTCATCTCATACGCCAGCAAAATAATGCTCAAAATCTTCCAAGCCAGGCTTCAACAGTACATGAACCAAGAGCTTCCAAATGATCGAGCTGGATTTATAAAAGGCAGAGGAACCAGAGATCAAATTGCCAACATCCATTGGATCATAGAAAAAGCAAGAGAGTTCCAGAAAAACATCTAATTTTGCTTCACTGACTACGCTAAAGCCTTTGACTGTGTGTATCACAACAAACTGTGGAATATTCTTAGAGACAGGAATACCAGACCACCTTACCTAATTGCCTCCTAAGAAATCTGCATGCAGGTCAAGAAACAACAGTTAGAACGGGACATAGAATAATGGACTGTTTTCAAATTGGGAAAGGAGTACATCAAGGCTGTATATTGTCACCCTGCTTATTTAACTTATATGCAGAGTACATCATGGGAAATGATAGGCTGGATGAAGCACAAGCTGGAATCAAGATTGCTGGGAGAAATATCAATAACTTCAGATATGCAGATGACACCACTGTTATGCAGAAAGTGAAGAAGAACTAAAGAGCCTCTTGATGAAAGTGAAAGAGAAGAGTGAAAAAGTTGGCTTAAAACTCAACATTCAGAAAACTAAGATCATGGCATCTGGTCCCATCACTTCACGGCAAATAGATGGAGAAACAATGGAAACAGTGACAGAGTTTATTTTGGGGGGTTCCAAAATCACTGCCGATGGTGACTGCTACCATGAAATTAAAAGAAGCTTACTCCTTGGAAGAAAAGCTATGATCAACCTAGACAGCATATTAAAAAGCAGAGACATTACTTTGCCAACAAAGATCCGTCTCGTCAAGTCTATGGTTTTTCCTGTAGTCATAAAAGGACGTGAGAGTTAGACTATAAAGAAAGCTGAGTGCCGAAGAACTGATGCTTTTCAACTGTGATGTTGGAGAAGACTCTTGAGAGTCCCTTGGACTGCAAGGACATCCACCCAGTCCATCCTGAAAGAAATCGGTCCTGAATATTCATTGGAAGGACTGATGATGAAGCTGAAGCTCCAATCCTTTGTCCACCTGATATGAAGAACTGAGTCACTGGAAAAGACCCTGATGCTGGGAACGATTGAAGGCAGGAAGAGAAGGGGATAACAGAGGATGAGATGGTTGGATAGCGTCATCAACTTGGGCATGAGTTTGGGTAAACTCCGGGAGTTGGTGATGGACAGGGAGGTCTGGCGTGCTGCAGTCCATGGGGTTGCAAAGAGTCAGACACGACTGAGCGACCAAACTGAACTGAACTGACATCAATAGGGAAATATTATTAGCTCAGCAAATAAAACAATACTAGTCATGGAGGAAAAGATAATTATTTAACCAAATTGACATTTGCAATTATTTTTAACCAAAATATGTAGTTAAGAAAGTACCAAGAGAAGACAAAGACAGGAGATCTCTGGACATCTAATTTATACAAAATATGATTAATAAAAGCTTCCCATGTAGTGATAGTGGTAAAAAAAAAAAATCTACCTGCCAGTGCAGAAGATGTAGTTGATGTGTGTTCGATCTCTGGGCTGGGAAGATACCTGGAGTTGGAAATGGCAATCCTCTCTAATATTCTTGTCTGGAGAATTACGTGGACAGCGGAGCCTGGTGGCCTAAACTCCATGGGGTCACAGAGAGTTGGACAGGACTGAGCATCTTAGCACTCACATGATTAACAAAGGTTCATACCCAGCATATATAATGAATTCCCACAAAGCAATGTGTACATGAGAAATGTATACATGTGTACACTGAAAGATTTGTGCTGTTCATAAATTAAGTGAAGTGAAAGTCGCTCAGTCATGTCCAACTCTTTGCAACCATGGACTATACAGTCCATGGAATTCTCTAGGCCAGAATACTAGAGTGGGTAGCATTTCCAATCTGCAGGGGATCTTCCCAACCCAGGGATCGAACTCAGGTCTCCACATTGCAGGCGGATTCTTTACCTCCTGAGCCACAAGGGAAGTGCAAGAATACTGGGGTGGGTAGCCTATCCCTTCTCCAGCAGATCTTCCCTACCCAGGAATTGAACCGGGGTCTCCTGCATTACTGGCGGATTCTTTACCAACTGATCTATCAGGGAAAGTGTATGTTCATTGCAGCACTATTTACAACATTCCCAAACTGGGAAATCTAATAATGTCTATCAATAGAAGGAAGAACAAATACATTGTGTGATATTCATTTAATGAAATGCTACACAGTAATAAAGAGTAAAATACAGCTATTCACAAGCAGTATGCTGAGCAAAACTTTCCCCATAGAGTAGTACAGTTACTGTGTAACTTCATTTCTATAAAGTCTAAAAAAAGGCAAAACTGAACCACAGATTCAAGGCATGTTCACTTATGTGGTAAAACGATAAATAAAACTAAGGGTTGAGCTGCCGTAGGACTCAGATTGCTTTGAGGAGAGTGAGGCAGTGATTTGTGTGGTCAGGAGTGGGTGTCCAAGCTGGTGCCCTGGTGCTGCTTCTTGACCTGGGTGATGCGCCCCTCAGAGTTCTTTTTACGATAAATTATGGAATGGAATACTTTGGCCACCTGATGTGAAGAGCTGTCTCAATGGAAAAGGCCCTGATGATGGGAAAGGTTGAGGGCAGGAGGAGAAAGGGGCAAGAGAGGATGAGATGATTGGATGGCATCACTGACTCAATGGACATGAGTCTGGGCAAACTCCGAAATATAGTGGAGGACAGGAGCCTGGCGTGCTGCAGTCCATGGAGTGGCAAAGAGTCAGACATGACTTAGTGACTAAACAACAACAATTTTTCTTTTTGCACATCATTCTGAATGTATATTTTATATATATATATATATATATATATATATATTTAAATTTTTATTGGCATATAGTTGATTTACAATGTTAATTTCAGGTGTAAACCAAAGTGAATCAGCTATACATATACATATATCTACTCTTTTTTTAGATTCTTTTCCTATATAGGTCATGAATGCATATTGCATTTTGCAGTACTAAGAATCTTAAAGAAAATGGTGTAAAGATGAGTTGGAGAACGCACTGAGATGCCAGGAAAGGGCTGTGCTGTGGGCATGACTGTGTCCGTCCTGGACTTATACGCTGACATCCTAACTTCCTAATCCCTCATGTCAGGGTATTTGCAGATAGAGACTTTAGGAGATAATTAGGCTTAGATAGGGGGCTGAGGGTGGGGACCTTGTGGCAGGATTATTGCCTTCATGAGAAGAGACCCCAGAGAGTTTGGTGCTGCCCCTCTCTGCCATCTGAGGACACAGTGAGGAAGCACCCTCTCTAAGCCAGGAAAAGAGGAACCCCAGAGACTGAACCCCCCCAGAACCCTGACCTTGGACTGTCCAGTCCCTGGACTGTGAGAAACCAAGGTCTGTCGTTTTAATCACCCGCATTGTGTTATGGCAGCCCCAGCTGCCTAGTACAGACTGTGAGAAGATAAATGCAATACTCATGCCATATGATAGCCTCAAATCTAGAACAAAGAATGTTTACAAAATCAGTAAGAAAAAGACGAACAATGCTGTCAGATGATGGAGTGAAGGCACTTCACGAAAGGGATTATATCGGTGACCAACGTAAAATAGTGCTTAAACTGATTAGTAATCAAGAAATATAAATTAAAATACACTGCCAAGTGTGAAATAAATAGCTAGTGGGAAGCTGCTCTAGGTCACAGGGAGGCCAGCTCAGCACCCTATGATGACCTAGGGGTGGGGTGGGGGGGTGGGAGGGAGGCTCAGGAGGGAGGGGACATATGTACGGTGGTGGTGGCGGCTTAGTTGCTAAGTCGTGTCCGACTTGCAACCCCATGGCCTGTAGCCTGCCAGGCTCCTCTGTCCCTGGGATTTTCCAGGCAAGAATATTGGAGTGGGTTGCCCTGTCCTTCTACAGGGGATCATTTCTGACCCAGGGATTGGACCCATGTCTCCAGCATTGAAGGAGGATTCTTTACCTCTGAGCCACCAGGGAAGCCTGGATATGTGTGTGCCTATAGCTGATTCACTTCAGTGTACAGCAGAAACGGCCACAGCTTTGTAGGGCAATGATGTGCCAGTGAAGAATGCCACGTGATAGCACTGTACTTTTGTCAGGAGGCCTAGTTTTAAAAAGGACTGCAAGGACTGGAAACGATAGGACACTAATAAACTGAGTGTCCTTGTAAACTGTTTCAAACACTTTTTAAATTGATTTGACATTATGTTCCTATCTTATTTTCTATGTTTTGGCCCAGCAGTTCCAATGTTAGATAGGTATTCAACAAACATATGAACCTATGAACGAAACAGGCACAAGGTCATTTTCAACAGCATTATTTATAATAATCTCCAATCAGGAACCACATACACACCATCACCAGTCACAGTCCCGACTCATACCATGTGTGGGGTCCAGTGCCAGAGTACAAGCAAAGACGAGATGCACTCCATGTCTAAAAAGTTAAAAGCTAAAAATTTTAAAAGCTAAAATCAAGATACCAAGTGGTTTTAGTTTTTATTGCTGTGGAACAAATTACCACAAAATGAGTGGCTTAAAAATTAGTTCGGAGTGTTGCAATCAGAAGTCTGGATTCATACGGATGGACTCTGAGTCTCACTGGCCTGATATCAGCTGTTGCTGGGGTCGTGTTTCTTTTAAGGGAATCAGGACTGTGCAAACTCACTGGTCATTAGCATAATTTGTTTACTTGAGGATGTACACTGAGGTCCGTGTTCCTGCTGATTGTCAGCCTGGGCTGTTCTCAGCCCCCAGGGGTGGGTCACCACGTGTCCTAATCCATTTCAGGCCTGCAGAGTGTTTCAGGTCCTTCTTGTATTCCGAATCTCTGACTTCATTTTCTGCAACCAGCCAGAGAAAACTCCCTGCTTATGTGATGGGCAGGCCGATCTTGTTAACCTCTTCATCATAAGGTGAACTGTGTGCCATGTAACATAAATGAGTTTAGGGAGTAAAATCCACATTGACAGCCCCAGAGTCACAAAGCCTGTGTACACCAGAGGGTAGGGAAGCATGGGGAATCTTAGATTCTGCACACCACAGTCTGTCCTTTGGCCCCCAAAGATTCATGTACCTTCCAAATGTAAAATGTAATCATCCCCTCCCCAGAATCCCCAAATTTTCATCAAGTTGCAGTATCCATTTGAATCTAAAATCTCATCAGTGTAATAGTCTGAAATCTCATTATCTAAATCATCTAAACCAAATATGGATGAAGCTCCTGGGTATAGTCTGTTGAATTAAGGATCACTCCTGGGATACAATTACTCTTCCTCTTTAGACCATAAAGCTAAATAGACAGCCTACATTCCTCCAGCACTCAGCATGCAACGACGAGACAGGAGTGGTTAAAACCGAGGCAATGAAAAAGCAAAAGGTAAAAGGAATTCATTGGTCCAAGGCATTTTGTTTTTAAGATTTATTTAATTGTTTTGACTGTGCCGGGTCCTCACCGCTGCGTGGGGGATCCTCTCTCATTGCGGTGTGCAGGCTTCTCCTTACAGAGGCTACTCTTGCAGAGCACAGACTCTATCTAGTTGCATGGGCTTCAGTAGTTGCACCACGTGGGCTGCAGAGCACGAGCTCAGTTGCTTGCTGTCATGCGGGATCTTCCAGACCAGGAATTGAACCAGCGTCCCCTGGACTGCAAGCTGGACTCGTAACCCCTGGACATCAGGAAAGCTCCCTAAGGCTGTTGCCAAATGTGGCCTGCTCACCTCTAGCCCTTGCCCCTTGGTTAGGTGTCATGGTCTGCTGATGCTGTGACTCTCAGCTCTGTTGTCTAGTTCTTGGCTCCTGATTCTTCCATCTGAGTAGTTCTCTTTCCGTAACACTCAGCACATGTTTGCTGCTGAGCAGTTCACTTCGCCTGCTAGTATTATCTGTATCCTTTTCAGCCCAAGTCTGTCAGTATTTATGTTGACATAATATTCTCCAGAACTGTATGAACTTTGCATGGATTTCCCTGGTTTTTATTCTGTTAAACAAAGATGTCTCCACAGCTATTTTAAAGATAATTCATTCTCTATCTTTGGCTTCTGCTGAGATGTCTGAAGAGCAAAGCCCTTGTTGCCTAAGAAGTAGCTCTCTAGGTTCTGTGAGACACAGCCTTAACTCTAGAGACAACAGTACATAGGACTGAATACTCTGACCTTTGGTTCTTCTCAAGTTTTACCAGAAGGTCATATAGTCATGGAGAATCCCATGGACTATATCCATGGGGTTGCAAAGAGTTGGCCATGACTGAGCGACTTTCACTTTCACTTTCATAGAGTCATAGTCTTGGCCTTTTTCTCTGTGCATGCTCTCTGAATCAATCTCATAGTTTCTGTGTTTTCCTTTTGAATAGTATATATTCCCTCACATCACCAACTCTACCTATGCCGTTAACTGTACATGCATCCTCAGTCACTCAGTTGTGTCTGCCTCTTTTGGGACCCCGTGGACTGTAGTTCACCAGGCTCCTCTGCCCATGGGATTCTCTAGGTAAGAATGCTGCCGTGGGTTGCCATTTCCTCCTCCAGGGGATCTTCCTTACCCAGGGATCAAACCCACGTCTACTAAACTGGCAGGTGGATTTTTTACCATTGTGCAACCTGGGAAGCCCGCAGTTAACTGAGCTGTCCTATGGTAAAACCTGATTCTGGGAGTAAAATCCATCACATGCATGAGGATTACACCAGGCAAGGACACCAGGGGGTGATGGGAAGTGATGGTGTCACCCTAGAGTCCCGCCTCCCAGGTATCGTGCTGAGAAACAGATCCCGTCTTTTCACTGCTGCTCCCCAGTCCCTGAAGCCTCAGGAGGGTCTGAGCAGGTGCCATCTGCTCAGGAGTGGGAGTGCTGCTGGGCATTTCTGCACAAACACACCATGTACACTCAGTAAAATACTGTTTAGCTTCCCCGATGGCTCAGACGGAAAAGAATCTGCCTGCAATGCAAGAGACCCGGGCTTGATCCCTGGGTTGGGAAGATCTGGAGGAGGGCATTGCAACCCACTCTAGTACTCTTACCTGGAGAATCCCATGGACAGAGGAGCCTGGTGGGCCTCAGTCCCTAGGGTCGCAGAGTGTCAGCGTTAATTCTGAGCATTAATTCTGATTCTGACGTCTGCGTGGGTGCTAAGTTGCTTCAGTCATGTCCGGTGCTTTGTGACCCTGTGGATTGTAACCCACCAGTCAGGCCCTGGTGGTTGCCCAGTAGGTGGTGATCTAATATCTAAGTGATAAAATTGCAAATAAAAGCAAGAATTATTATCATAAATGCCAGGATAGCAGTTACCTGATAAAATGGGTAGAGAAGTGTTCCTTATTAGAAGCAATCAAGAGAGGGATTGAGAATGCTGTAGTGTTCTGTGTTTACTTTTTTAAAAAAATGTGTTTCTCCTAGGTTATGAACTTACAGAGAGGGGGGAGAGAGAGAGGGAGGGGGAGAGAGAGAGTGTGTGTGTGTGTGTATGTATGTTATGTGTGTATGTGTGTGTGTATGTCCACGCGCATGTGATTTTTTTCCTGTTTTTTTGGTTGCACCATGAGGCTGCGTGAGTTTAGTTCCCTGACCACGGACTGAACCTGGGCCCTCAGCATTGACAGCTCTGAGTCCTAACCACTGGACAAATAGGGAAGTCCCTTTAATATTTAACTTCTTGACCTAGGCAGTAGTTACGTGTGGATTAGGTATACAATAAGTTATTTAGCTGGACACAAAACAAAACTTCTGGACTGTTCTGTACCCATGTGTCATAATAAGAAAGGTTAAGTCATAGAATTGGAGAAGGAAATGGTAACCCCCTCCAGTACGCTTGTTTGGAGAATCATGGGGACAGAGGAGCCTGGCAGGCCATACTCCATGGCGTTGCAAAAGAATAGGACACGACTTAGCGACTAAGCAAATCACATAATGAATTAAGAAAATACATTATAAATAACAAATGATTTGGTAATGAATCACACTGAATTAAAACTCTCATTCTCATAATTAGGTTGATTATAGTCAAACAAACTCTATCCCTGTGACTGGAGGAAAAAGATAAACCTCTGAAGAGAGTAATAAGTTACACATTAAGAGAATGCAAGTTTTAAAGTATTCTGATAGAATTATGTTTGTATCTTTTAATAATGACTTTTTTATGAAAAGTAATTCAAATGTAATTTCGTTAGTGTTTCTGTAAAGATCTTTCTCTGTAGAAGTATATTAGTTACGGTTTTAATTATCTTTTTTTGATACATTTAATCTACATTTCACTTGTGACACAGAGAACTGGTTTTTTTACCCTTGAAAAGTCTGTTTATTTTAAAAAGAAGAATTCCCTGTGTTGGGTCTAACTGCATATTTGAATTATCTGATTTAATGTAACATGTACAGATGAGTCTCAGGGACACTTCATTTGAGTCCTTTTCGGGAAGTCCCATAGAAATGAAATGCCAGTTTTAAAATCCTGTTATACCCCACATGGTATAATTGTCCTCCTATAAATGCTAATGAATACAATCATATAGAGAGGACTTCATTGAAATTTTTTATCTTCTACTACACTGACTGCACCTTATAATTTAATTTCACTTTATTTCAGTCCCAGATAAAATGAAGAATTCTATTGTCTGCCTCGCTGCCATTTCTCTTGATGTTTCAAATATATTTAATTATACAAGGTCACATCTGAAGAGAGAAAACTCTAGAGAGCATGCAAATGAACGTTCCTCTATGGGATCACTTATGAATTCTTTATGACCCTAGAATTACATGATGTGTTATTATCTTAAAGTGACACAGAACATCTTACTTCTTGTCTTGCCCATTCCTGAGATAAAACTGGAGTATTAAAGAGAACTAATGACTCTGAGAATTGGCTACTCCAGCGGGTACCGTTTTTCGTTACTCATACTTTGTAAGTGACAGGGCACAGCAGGAAGGCAGTGAGAATGTGCTGGTTACATTGGAGACTAGATTTATGGGTTTTCTTTTATGACAGGATATTAAAGACGACGGCAGATTGGAACAGCTGTTTGCAACGTGTGAGAGATGCCCAAGATCTGTTTATGAAAAATGTTTCCTACAGTTTTTTTTAACCTTCTCAACATTTTTTAAAATGAATTTTTATTGGAGTATAGTTTCTTTGCAATGCTGTGTTAGTTTCTATTACAGCAAAATGAATCAGCTCTGCATACACGTATGTCCCCACCCTTTGGACTCCTCCCCATCCAGGTCTCCACGGAGCATTGGGTAGGGTGCCCTGTGCTGTACAGAGGTTCTCACTGGTCATCTGTTTTATACATAGTATCAATGGCGCATATATATTTCAATCCCAGTCTCCCCATTCTTCCACCTTCCCACCACCAATGATTACTAAGAAGACTTTATTGATCATTCAAGTGCTGAGAGGCTATCTGCAGATGGTCTTTGAAAACTACAACAATGCCATGTACAGCAAAAACATAGCTCTTTCAGAGCTTAGTATTCACATCCTAAATACTGAATGATTAATAAAATGTGCCATCTCTTTATGCTTTGGTCTATGCCATACCTTTGGTATATGCTTTACATTCTTATTCCATATATTACAATCAGTATTTCTCTATTCTTAGCAAACAGCTTTCTTGAAAGTATATGGACTTTGAGAAAAATTACATTCTTGCGAGTGAAGGCAACACCTTTTCAGTTTTCTTTTTCTCTAAACTCCTACAGCTTTCAGTTTTTTATGCTTGTTTGGGAGAGAAATTAATTTTCAGTTAATAAGTTCTTAATGCAACTCTCAAAATGAATCTTTGAGAATAACACTTTGCTGCTTGGCTATGTTTGTGTTGCTGTGTTTGTAAATATAGGAAAATAGAACATCTTTAAAATATCTCTATTGGACAGCAAGTTAGACTGTTTCACAATAAAGGAAGTAATTGGATCTATAACATGACCAAACATAGGAATACCTTCGTTGAATTTACAAATCAGAGTACTGAACATGCATTCACCAAACTACTGCTCCTTCCTAAGGGAAAATAATTTTGAAATCAATATGAAACTCTGATTATGCAGAGTTGGCTGTTTTGTTTTTTATGAAACTAAAAGTACTCTTGACATACGTTGTAGCAATCGTTTTCTTTGATATTTACTCAGAGTGGAAAATGTATGTCCACATAAAAACCTGCACACAGGTATTTGTAGCAGCTTTATTCATAAGTGCCAAAACTTGGAGTAGCCAAGATGTCCTTTAGTAGGTAAGCGGTACATCCAGACATTGGAATATTATTCAGAGCTAAAAAGAAATGAGCTGTCAAACCATGAAAATACATGGAGGAAACTTAAATGCATATGACAAACTGAACGAAGGCAATCTGAAAATGTATATACCAAATGATTCCAACTATAGGACATTCTGTAAAAGGCAAGTCAGGGGGACAGTAAAAAGATTAGGGGTTGAGGGGTCTATTGAATGATGACCAGGTACCAGTTTGGTTCATCAGTTGTAACAAATGTATCATCTGGTGGAGGATGTTGATTATAGGAGATGCTGTGGATGTATATGGGGTAGAGGAGCTATGGAAAATCTGTACCTTTCCCTCAATTATGCTGTGAACTTAAAATTGTTCTAGGTAAATAATGTCTTAACTACAGCAAATCCCCTGCATTTAGGGTAGGATAAAGGAAATGGCAACCCACTCCAGTACTCTTACCTGGAAAATCCCATGGATGGAGGAGCATGGTAGGTTACAGCCCATGGGGTCGCAAAGAGTTGGACACGACTGAGCAACTTCACTTTCACTTTCACTTTCAGTGTTCACAAAAGGGGTTTCCTGGTGGCTGAGATGGTAAAGAATCTGTCTTCAGTGCAGGAGACTCAAGTTCAACCCCTGGATCAGGAAGATTTCCCTGGAGGTGGGCATATCAGCCCACCCCAGTATTCTTGCCTGGAGAATTCCATGGGCAGAGGGGCCTGGCAGGCTGCAGTCCACGGGGTCACAAAGAGTCGGACTTGACTGAGTGACTAAGCACTCACACAGTGTTCACAGAATGCAGTTTACTTTACACTGGTGGTGGTGGTTTAGTCACTAAGTCACGTCTGACTCTTGTGACCTCATGGACTGTAGCCCACCAGGCTCCTCTGTCCATGGGATTTCCCAGGCAAGCATACTTGAGTGGGTTGCCAATTCCTTCTCCAGGGGATCTTCCCAACCCAGGGGTCAAACCAGGGTCTCCTACATTGGCAGACGATCTCCTGAATTGCAGGCTGATTCCTTACTGACTAAGAATACCAGGAAAAGCCCTATTTGATACTAAATGGATTTAAGTAATAATTCAGTTTATTGGTATTCAGAGTAATTTCCATGAACATTAGTCCAGAGAGGACTATGTATAAAAAGAAAAAAAAAACACAGAATTAAAATGAAAAAAAAAATTGCTCTCTTTATATATCCATTATAATTATTTCAGAAATGCAGGGTACAATACAACTAAGAATGTAGCATGGCCATGTGAGGAAAGGAAACAATATTAAGAGATCTGTGTGCCAGTCCTTGCTGTGACATTGAGACACTGACTTTGACTTCTTGTGCTTTAGATTCTTCATCACAAATGAGGGTAGCACAGCCTGCCGCATGGGTTTGTGTAGAGTTTAAATGAGATGGCATTTTTTATATCACTTTAGATTAATAATACTCCATATGTGAAATATTACTATTAATAGACACCCATCATTAATTTTACTGTATTTTGCTTTATGATGCTTTTCAGATTTTGCATTCTTATTTATTTATTTACACACAGAAGGCTGTGGCAGCCGTGACTCGAGGAAGTCTGTTGTTGCCGTTTTTCCAGTAGCATTGGTTTACTCTATTCCAGATTTAGTCCCTGGAATATGTCAAACCCTCTGCCTGCAAAAAAAAAATTACAGTTTGCTGAAGGCTCAGATAATGGTTAGCAGTGAAATATTTTTTGATTAAGGTGCAGGCTATTTAAAAATATATAATGCTATTGCATACTTAGTAGACAATAGGGTAAACGTAACTTTTATATGCACTAGGAAACCAAAACCTTTGCAGCTGGCTTTATTGTGAGAGGTTTGCTTTGTTGCAGTGGTCTGGAATGGAACCTGCAGTCTCTTTGAGGTGTTCCAGTAATAGGTCACTTTAAAAGTGAAATATTTCTCTAAAGGGTTATAACTTAAGTCTTTATGAGTTCACACTGTAATTATCAGCTAATCTTTTCACTGAAAAGTTTGGTTCAAGGAGAAGTCTTACCCTTGATGTTCTTGTGATAACATCATAATTTAGGAGGACTATTAGAGTGAAGTTTCTATTTTCTAGCTGTGACATTTCCTAAAGTTCTTAAATTTATTACTTTGCTTGACAGGTCATCAAGTACTGAACCATATAAAAATCACTTTACCAAACGGCGGGGGGTGGGGTGAGGGGGGAAAGCAGAGAGAAAAAGCAGTGGAGATATTTGACAATCTAAGACAGGCAAGGAACCCAAGTCAAATTAGGTCTATTTTATCCAGTGCTTCTTTAAAAATTAGTTTAAATATAGCCATAATTATTCAAGTTAAATGAAATACAGATCAAGACAGAGAGCCAACATATATTTTTAAATGGAAGAGACCATGCAATTCATAGAAAAAGGTTGGGGAGGGGAAGAGAGGGCAAGGAAAACACTCATTTTTCATTAACGGCTAATGCGTTTACCGGTGTGATGTCACAAGCACGGTAGGTAACACATTGTCTGCGTTGACCTTCAGGAAGTCTGGTCAGCTACTAGTCGGGAAGCAGTTATGGCTGCTTATTCTGAGCGCCGTCACTCCTTGCTTTGGTAGAACCTATGTTATTTCTGCTTATTTGTCACTGCTGTAAGGAAACTGGCCTTTTTCAAAAAATGTTTTTCTTCGGAGGAGTCAGTAAAGTGTGTGTGTCTGTGTATGTGTGTATGTCCTAAAATACATGATTGAAACATGAAGTTGTGAGAGGCACTGGTACTGGCTCATATATTTCACCATAATCGACCCTGAGCTTCAGGTGGGACTGTAGGTTCTCTGGGCTTCCCAGGCGGCTCAGATGGTAAAGAATCTGCCTGCCAATGCATGAGACATGGGATTGATCCCTGGGCTGGGAAGATCCCCTGGAGAAGGAAGTGTCAACCCACTCCAGTATTCATGCCTGGAGAATCCCTGGACCGAGGCGTTGGGCGGACAGTCCATGGGGTCGCAGAGTCAGACACAAGTGTGTGAAGCAACAACAACAGCGTGGGTTCTTCACCACGGACTGTGAACGCTTCTGCATGGCCTTTCCCGACATCTTAAATTTGCAGACAAGAAAATAGACACTGGAGACTATGACTTTTTTTTGCTACACACAAACTCACTTCTAAGATAATGCAATAGTGTTTTTGAAACACAGTAAGCAGAGCAGAATGAATGTACGTTAGTTACTTCATCTCTGATTATATTATCCCCTCATATAGTGACTGTATTTATTTTTATATGGATTTTTAAATCACTTTCGAAAGGCTTCAGCAATTGTTTAGGTAATCACTTTAAAAGTTGACCTATGAGAAGTAGGGTGAAACAGATCACCAGCCCAGGCTGGATGCATGAGACAAGTGCTCGGGCCTGGTGCACTGGGAGGACCCAGAGGAATCGGGTGGAGAGGGAGGTGGGAGGGGGGATCAGGATGGGGAACACATGTAACTCCATGGCTGATTCATGTCAATGTACGACAAAAACCACTACAATATTGTAAAGTAATTAGTCTCCAACTAATACAAATAAATGAAAAAAAAAGAAATTTTTAAAATGTGATTCATGGATAAATATCTGACCTGAAATTCTAAGACCAAAGAATCAAAGATGTACTGAGGAAGAACTGAATCATTGTAATTAACAAAGAGAAGGGGGTGGAAAGCAAGAGAGCAAGTAAGCTTTGGACTCTCCAGAAATGACACATGATCTGTATTATGTTGCACTTCCTTAGATTTTCAGAAAATTAGGAAAATCTTGCTTTTTGTCAGTACAGGTTAGAAAACAACAATATATGCTGTTTTCCTAAAACACAGGAGATGCTTAAGAATTCATTAAATCAGGCTCACATACATCTCATTTAAGGTCAAATTATTTACCCAGGAACTTTTGCTTCAACTTCTTCACTTTGACTTGATAATTTTTAGGTATTTCTGAAATGTTTCTGTAAGAATTAGGAAAGAAAATAGATTAAAAAGTGATCGAGTTCTTTCTGTTTCTTACCAGTTTCCCTGAGATTTTATGACCCTGTGGGTTAGAAATTATTAATAAATCTCCAGGATCCCTTTAGTGACTCAAATTTTATTATTAAAAGAAATCAATATTCATAGTCTTATAAAGATTTTATGATATATGAGTATATCAGGGAAGAATATTTGATACTGAAACTATTCTGGAAAATTAAACAACTGTGGATGCCTCTAGGAATCACCTATAGGATTTATGACTATATATATATATTTTTTAAAGGCATATAGCCTATTGACTTCCTTAATGGCTCAGTGGGTAAAAAATCCACCTGCAATGCAGAAAACACAGGTTCAGTTCCTGGGTTGGGAAGATCCCCTGGAGAGGAAATGGCAACCCACTCCAGTGTTCTTGCCTGGGAATTCCCATGGACAGAGGAGCCTGGCAGGCTACTATCCAAATAGTCACAAAGAATTGGACACAACTAATGACTAAGCATGAATGCGTGCGTGTGCGCGGACACACACACACACACACACAGCCTTTAACCTTGGCATACATTTAGGTCAATAGGAAGACTAAAATGGTTGAGAAAGTAGGGATTTAGATAAGTTGTGGATTTAACTTTGTCACATTTTCCTTTATCTGCTTCAGCCTGGAAATTTATTTTGTTACTAATAAAAATTGATATTAAAAAACCCTTTGTAATCCATTTGCCCTCAGAAATTTCTAATCTCAGTAGCAAATACTAAAAAAAGCAGTCATTCAACTATGATGGCCAGTTGATTCATTCTGCTTGAGTCACCCACACAGTTGCCAATGCCCTGACTCTGAAAAGAATACATATATCCTACAAACTAAAAGGCAGAGGATTTTTCTTTTTAAATTCCAGGTTGAGCAGGTGGTAAAATATATATGGACAGTGAAAGCCACTAATAGAGAATAAATGAGAATCCCATGAACTCACTTTACAATGACTTGCCTTGTTGTACCAGTTTTTAATGGGTTAAAAAAGGAATAGCATTAACCTTCATCTTCCAGCAAACACAGCCTTGGTATGAGTCTATTAACAGATGACTGGTGAATCTTAAAAGTTCAAAGTATTAACCAAAACTTTATTGTTGAAGTCATGATTGGCTCATGTGATGCTTCTAGTGTGAACGCAAAGGTTAAATGACTGTTTCTTTCTTCTTCTTTAAAGTTAATTGAAGCATAGCTGATTTATAATGTGGTGTTTCATTTCTTCTGTACAGCAAAGTGAGTCAGTTATACAAAAAGCAGACATTCTTTTTTTAAGGTTCTTTTCCATTATGGCTTGTCACAGGATATTGCATATAGTTCCCTGTGCTATACATGAGGACCTTTTTCTTATCCACTCTATATATAGTAGTTTGCCTCTGCTAATCCCAAACTCCCAATCCATCACTCCCCCACCCTCCACCCCTTGGCACCAACAAGTCTGCTCATCTGGACGTCTGTTTTGGTTTCCTTCATAGGTTCGTTTGTGGCATATTTGAGTCCACGTAGAAGTGACATCATGTAGCATTTGTCTCTTTCCGACTTCTCTTAGTGTGACCATCTCTGGGTCCACCATGCTGCTGCAAATGGCATGCTTTCACTCTTTTTGGCGACTAATATGCCATTGTGCATGTGCACCACAACTTCCTTATCCGTTCATCTGTCAGCAGACATTTAGGTTGCTTCCACGTCTTGGCTATTGTAAACAGTGCTGTTATGAACATAGGGGTGCATGTATCTTTTATAATTATATAGACTTCTATTTCTTATCAGCCACTGTATGGACAGCTGAAATGAGTTTCAGTCCCAAAACTAAGATGTGGGTTGTATGACCCTAATGTAATTTTCTTTGACGATTTCAGTTTAGGTAAAATATACATAACACTCAATGAACCATCTGAGACATTTTAAGTGTACAGTTCTTTAGTGATAAGTGTACTTGTGTTGCAGTGAAACCAATCATTAGAACTTTTTCATCTTGGAAAGTGAGGCCTATACACTTCAAACAGCAACCCACCACTCCCCATCCTTGCCCCTGCCGATCACTGTTTTACTGTTTATGAATTTAACTTTCCTTTACCTCCTGTGAGGAGAACCACAGGTGTCTTTCTGTGACTGACCTATGTCACTTAGTGAAGCATCCTCAGGGTTCACCCACACTGTACTGCATATCAGAATCCTTCGCCTTTTAAAGGCTGGATGATCCTCCATTGTCTGTACAGACCGTATCTTGTTTATCCAGTCCTCTGTCCGTGATCCCTTGTGCTGCTTCCAACTCAGCAACTGTGACAACTGTTGCCATGAGCATGGGTGTACAAATCTTGTTGAGACCTTGCTTTTAATTCTTTGGGCTATGTACTCAGAAGTGGAATTGTTTGATTATATAGCAATCCTGTTTTTAAATTTTTGAGGAACCACCATACTGTTCCCTTATGTAATTCTCTGTATGTAATTTTTAAATCTTTTGAGTGAGAATGAAGAGTAGAAAAATCTGCATAAGGAATGCAAAATCCTTCTAAGATATTTGTAGGGAAGCATCGTATAAAACAGGACTTTGGGAGTAATTTCCAACATGTTGTATACCCACTCAGTCATGTCCACCTCTGCGATCCCATGAACTACAGCACGACAGACTTCCCTGTTCTTCACCATCTCCTGGAGTTTGCTCAACTCATGTCTACTGAGTCGGTGATGCCATCCAAACATTTCAGCCTCTGTCACCCCCTTCTCCTCCTGCCTTCAATCTTTCCCAGCGTCAGGGTCTTTTCCAGTGAGTCAGCTTTTTGTATCAGGTAGCCAAAGTTTTGGAGCATCAGCTTCAGCATCAGTCCTTCCAATGAATATTCAGGGTTGATTTCCTTTAAGCTTGACTGATTTGTAGTCCAAGGAACTCTCAAGAGTCTTATCCAACACCACAGTTCAAAAGCATCAATTTTTCATCTCTCATTGTTATAGTCCAACTCTCACATCTATACATGACTACTGGAAAAAACATAGCTTCAACTATACGGATCTTTGTCCATCATGTGAGAAACATTATGGTGGTTCCTCAACATGTTCAACATGAAAATTGAAACCCAGTGGGAATTTCTAAGTAAGTGTTGCACTTAGCTTAAATGGGGAGCTGGTTATCAATATATTCGAGTTTCCAGGAACGGCCCCTGGGAATTCTGATTCAGTAGGTCTAGTTGGGATTCAGGAATGTATTTTTAATAAATATATCATGTAACTTGGATGTTGCCTAGACACTAAATAGCTATGTACATAGCTAATGATTAGACCGTGACTTTCACATTTGTCAGGTTAAAATGTTAGTAAAAATCTATTTTCTGCTATGAGAACAATGTGTCAAAGTAATGGGTACATTGAAGTGATTAAAGCAAACGTTACATTTCTCTGCATGCATATCACAATGTTGGTGGACAAGAGAACATAATACAAAAATACATATGTATGTACATATCTCCATGAATAATCACAAATTGAGAGCTAGGAGCTCCGTAGCTCCCCAGTGGTTGGTGAGGGTAGTGTATGGAGGCATGTCTATGACGGGAGACCAGCTGTAGTGGCTAATGCACTGTCATCCAAAGACGACTATTTTTAAAACCAGAAGCAACTGAGTTTTTTTGAGCTGACAGGATAACATTTTTCTCCCTTAGTATAAATGAAGGCTTGTGAGCTAAGTTTGGTTTAGCTTGAAAGGCAATTAGCTGTGCATGTCTACATCTTGGGCTTCCTATGCGGCACTAGTGGTTAACAACCCGCCTGCCAGTGCAGGAGACATAAGAGACCTGGGTTGGATCTCTGGGTGGGGGAGATCCCCTGGAGGAGGAAGTGGCAACCCACTCCAGGAATGCCTGGTAACCCCATGGACAGAGGAGCCTGGTGGGCTACAGACCATGGGGTCTCAAAGAGCTGGACATGACTGAAGGGACTTAGCACGCAGGACACATCTCTACATCTTATTGTTGTTTAAAAGTCACCTCTCCAACTCATTCAGTGTTAATGAGAAATGCTGCTGCATGTCTGTTTCATCAACATTTCTTCGCAAAGGATTTTTCCATACCATTCCTTCCATTTTATTTTTTCTTAAGCATTTCTCCACTAGCAGAAATCATGCCTGTGGCCTGGGGCGATTTTGTAAATACACAGGCAAGGACCCCAGCCCAGGTCATATCGGTGTGTACTGGCTATGTGTCAGTCCTGGTTGCTCCTCGTTTTGCTGAAAAGAGCATCTTAGAGACCACCAGTGACCAACTAATTATTTATTGAACATAAATACTGCTTCTCTAAGGTTCTTTAGGACAATGGGGCTTCTATGCCATCCTGATTAACACATGTCTAAATGCATGTTAATTTCTTTGGAAATACAAAAAACCTCAAATAGCCAAAGCAATCTTGAGAAAGAAGAATGGAACTGGAGGAATCAACCTGCCTGACTTCAGACTATACTACAAAGCCACAGTCATCAAGACAGTATGGTACTGGCACAAAGACAGGAATATAGATCAATGGAACAGAATAGAAAGCCCAGAGATAAATCCACGAACCTATAGACACCTTATCTTTGACAAAGGAGGCAAGGATATACAATGGAAAAAAGACAACCTCTTTAACAAGTGGTGGTGGGAAAACTGGTCAACCACTTGTAAAAGAATGAAACTAGAACACTTTCTAACACCATACACAAAAATAAACTCAAAATGGATTAAAGATCTAAATGTAAGACCAGAAACTATACAACTCCTAGAGGAGAACATAGGCAAAACACTCTCCGACACGAATCACAGCAGGATCCTCTATGACCCACCTCCCAGAATATTGGAAATAAAAGCAGAAATAAACAAATGGGACCTAGTGAAACTTAAAAGCTTTTGCACAACAAAGGAAACTATAAGTAAGGTGAAAAGACAGCCCTCAGATTGGGAGAAAATAATAGCAAATGAAGCAACAGACAAAGGATTAATCTTAAAAATATACTAGCAACTCCTGCAGCTCAATTCCAGAAAAATAAATGACCCAATCAAAAAATGGGCCAAAGAACTAAACAGACATTTCTCCAAAGAAGACATACAGATGGCTAACAAACACATGAAAAGATGCTCAACATCACTCATTATCAGAGAAATGCAAATCAAAACCACAAAGAGGTATCATTACTCGCCAGTCAGGTTGGCTGCTATCCAAAAGTCTACAAGCAATAAATGCTGGAGAGGGTGTGGAGAAAAGGGAACCCTCTTACACTGTTGGTGGGAATGCAAACTAGTACAGCCACTATGGAAAACAGTGTGGAGATTTCTTAAAAAACTGGAAATAGAACTGCCATATGACCCAGCAATCCCACTTCTGGGCATACACACTGAGGAAACCAGATCTGAAAGAGACACGTGCACCCCAATGTTCATCACAGCACTGTTTATAATAGCCAGGACATGGAAGCAACCTAGATGCCCATCAGCAGATGAATGGATAAGGAAGCTGTGGTACATTTACACCATGGAATATTACTCAGCCGTTAAAAAGAATTCATTTGAATCAGTTCTAATGAGATGGATGAAACTGCAGCCCATTATACAGAGTGAAGTAAGCCAGAAAGATAAAGATCATTACAGCATACTAACACATATATATGGAATTTATAAAGATGGTAATGATAACCCTATATGCAAAATAGAAAAAGAGACACAGATGTACAGAACAGACTTTTGGACTCTGTGGGAGAAGGCGAGGGTGGGATGTTTCGAGAGAACAGCATGTATATTATCTATAGTGAAACAGATCACCAGCCCAGGTGGGATGCATGAGACAAGTGCTCGGGCCTGGTGCACTGGGAAGACCCAGAGGAATCGGGTGGAAAGGGAGGTGGGAGGGGGGATCAGGATGGGGAACACATGTAACTCCATGGCTGATTCATGTCAATGTATGACAAAACCCACTGCAATGTTGCGAAGTAATTAGCCTCCAACTAATAAAAATAAATGAAAAAAAAAAGAAATTCATGTTAAGGTCTTCAGCCCCAAACAGAAATGTTTTCCAGCTAGTGTTCCTCTTACAAAATGAACAGCTCACACATACATACTTTCCTTCCCATGTCTATTTTAATTCTGATTTCATTTTCATTACTTCTTCCAGGACCATGTCAGTAATTATGCACTTGCTTCTCTATCCATAGTTGCTTTTTTAACTCTTACAATAATGTCCCTCATTTGTTCACTCAAAGAGCAAGTATTTATTGAGCACATACTACATACTGAGCACTTTTCTGGTGCTGGAGGAATGTTGGAGAACAAGACAGACAATGGCCTTGCTTTATGAAATGTGTAGTTTAGTAGGACATCTTATCATTTAACCCACAAACAAAAATTACAATTATCACAGGCCAGCAGAAAGTTAAAACAGTGGAGTAAAAGTGATGTCATGACTGTTTTAGGCAGGTGAGCAGAGAAGTTGTCTAGTGGGATGTGATCATTAATGAGGACTTAAAAACTATTCACAACCTAAAAGTTGAGAGTACTATTTTATTCGGTGGGAATTTTTAGGACTTCAAGTCAGGGAGACAGCATTTCAAGTGACCCTGAGAGAACTGCTCCAATGATATGGGGAGGAGCCACACCATATAGAAGTTTTGCAACAAAGGGCAGGTGGTCTTAACATCAAAAGATAATTATTAATTAAAAAAACAGATATCCCAAGTTAAGGAATTTAGTGCTTTTCTGTATATGAGAAGATGCAAGAGTCTGGGCTCACTGAAATCATTCCTTTCATTTGTCACATCAGCTATCTAGGGCTAGTGTCCTATGTTTCACCCCTGAGTACCTCACAGCTCACCGTGGCGAGTGGCTGCAGTCTGATGGCGGATAGAGGGCAGGTATTCGTTCCTTCCTAAGTTCCCTCAGGGGTCACCAGCTCACCATCCTTGGTGGCTGCAATCACTGATACTGTGACATCCTTTGTTTACTGATATGGCAGGAAATATTCCATTTCTCATTAAGCTGAGAGCTAAGAGAATAGCCTCGCCTTGCTCTCCAGGAAGAATGTTCCTTGGAGAGGAGACCATTTATGCAGTGGCCGCAGAGGATGAACAAGCTGGGTTCATGTGAGGACCCAGAAGACCCCTGACGGATGGTGAGGAGGGTAGAAGCAGATGAGATCAGAGCAGGAAAAGGAGCTGGATAATGCAATGCTTAGGGGATGGGGTGAGGGCTTGGGTTTTCAGTTCAATTTTAAGTTCAGAGGTGGCTTTAATCAAGGAAATGCATAGAAAAAAATCTTATTGGATGCTTCTGGCTGCTGCGTGGAGAGCTAAAGAACTGACTGCATGCTGAGTCGCTTCAGTTGTGTCCAACTCTTTATGACCCCATGAACCATAGTCCACCGAGCTCCTCTGTACATTCTCCAGGCAAGAATACTGGAGTGGGTTGCCATTACCTTCTCCAGGGGATCTTCCCAACTCATGGATCAAACCTACCTCTCTTACATCTCCAGGATTTGCAGGTAGGTTCTTTACCACAAGCGTCACCAGATGAGCAAAAGGGGAAGCAGAGTTTGGCCAGGATTCTGTCCGTCATCCAGGGTAGAGATGTGATTGGCATGGTGATAGTGATGGGGTTCATGGGCAAGCATTTAGGATGTTTCAGATGTAGAGTCAGCAAGACTTGCTGATAAAGTCATTTTAAGCAGAGCTCTGGAACTCTCTTCCCTGCTGCAGTTGTGTTGTGTTACCGAGTCCCTCCATTGTCTGGCTCAGCCATTTGTGTGAACCTGAACTTGAGCACAAACTTCAGCATGCCTAGCCCTCCAGAGAGCCCTGCCCCACCTTGTTCCCTGTACAGCTGCTGTTCTCAGAACCTGAGCTCTTTCAAGCCAGGGACATAGTTTGAAATCACCCAGGACAGATGGTGATTCTAAATCTGGATTAGAGATCTTCCCTAGTGGCTCAGATGGTAAAGAATTCACCTGCAGTGCAGGAGATTGGGGTTTGATCCCTGGGTTGGGAAGATACCCTGGAGAAGGGCATGGCAACACAATCCAATATTCCTGCCTGGAGAATCCCATGGACAGAGGAGCCTGGTGGGCCTCAGTCCAGTCCAGTTCAGTTCAGTTCAGCCGCTCAGTCGTGTCTGACTGTTGGCAACAGCTTGCACTGCAGTATGCCAGGCCTCCCTGTCCAACACCAACTCCTGGGGTTTATTCAAACTCATGTCCATTGAGTCGGTGATGCCATCCAACCATCTCATCCTCTGTCATCCCCTTCTCCTCCCGCCTTCAATCTTTCCCAGCATCAGGGTCTTCTCAAATGAATCAGTTCTTCTCATCAGGTGGCCAAATATTAGGGTTTCAGCTTCAGCATCAGTTCTTCCAATGAATATTCAGGACTGATTTCTTTTAGGATGGACTGGTTGGATCTCCTTGCAGTCCAAGGGACTCTCAAGAGTCTTCCACAACACCACAGTTCAAAAGCATCAATTCTTCAGCGCTCAGCTTTCTTTATAGTCCAATTCTCACATCCATACATGACTACTGGAAAAACCATAGCCTTGACTAGATGGACCTTTGTCAGCAAAGGTCTTTGCTTTTTAATATGCTGTCTAGGTTGGTCACAACTTTTCTTCCAAGGAGCAAGCATCTTTTAATTTCACGGCTGAAGTCACCATCTGCATTGATTTTGGAGCCCCCAAAAATAAAGTCAGCCACTGATTCCATTGTTTCCCCATCTATTTGCCATGAAGTGATTGGACCAGATGCCATGGTCTTAGTTTTCTGAATGTTGAGCTTTAAGCCAACTTTTTAACTCTCCTCTTTCACTTTCATCGAGAGGCTTTTTAGTTCTTCTTCACCTTCTGCCATATGGGTGGTGTTATCTGCATATCTGAGGTTATTGATATTTCTCCTGGTGATCTTTATTCCAGTTTGTGCTTCATCCAGCCCAATGTTTCTCATGATGTACTCTGCATATAAGTTAAATAAGCAGGGTGACAATATACAGCCTTCATGTACTCCTTTCCCTATTTGGAACCAGTGTTGTTCCTTGTCCAGTTCTAACTGTTGCTTCCTGACCTGCATACAGACTTCTCAAGAAGCAGGTCAGGTGGTCTGGTATCCCCATCTCTTGAAGAATTTTCCACAGTTTATTGTGATCCACACAGTCAAAGGTTTTGGCATTGTCAATAAAGCAGAAGTAGACAATTGTCTGGAACCCTCTTGCTTTTTTGATGATCCAGCAGATGTTGGCAGTTTGATCTCTGGTTCTTCTGCCTTTTCTAAATCTAGCTTGAACATCTGGAAGTTCACAGTTCACGTACTATTGAAACCTGGCTTGGAGAATTTTGAGCATTACTTTGCTAGTGTGTGAGATGAGTGCAATTGTGCAGTAGTTTGAGCATTCTTTGGCATTGCCTTTCTCTGGGATTGGAATG